>NW_017716003.1:0-68740 GCF_001865875.1 Lupinus angustifolius
GCATGATGAAGTATAGGAATGTACCTCAATAGAATTATCTTCATCACTAGATGTGCACTCCTCATGCATTTGTGCTATAAGGCATACCTTTAAATTTTTCTCCTCATCGGATGAGCTTGAAGTCGAATCTTTCTCGGAATCGTCCAGAACAATGTATGCTCCTTTTGACTTGGACATTCGAGATTTGCTCTTCTTGTTCTCGATATTCTTGAGGTGGTTTGGGCATTGATTCTTCCTGTGACCTGATTTTCCACACCCATAGCAAGTGACGCCTTCTTTGGGAATCTTGCTTTTCTTGGTGTTTTTGGCTTTTTTCTTGAGTTTCTTGATCCCTCCTTTCTTCTTGAGATACTTCTTGAATTTTTCAAACAAGAGAGTCAAGTCTTCATCGGAATCAGAATCTATCCAGTATAGCATACGAACAGAATGTATCAATTTGAATCCAATATACAAATTAATCGATTGAAAAACAGCAAAGAGAGAGAGAGAAAACAAATCCTGCAACGCGAATTTTTATCCTGGTTCGTTTGCTGTCCACTGCAAACTACATCCAGGCCTCCCGGCTGACTTGGGAGATTTCCTTCACTATAATCGAATCAATGTAATTTACAAACACATTATCCAATTACAACACTTAGCAAATGACAAGAAATCAAAGAAACTATTCAATGGTTTGACTCCCTTCCTACCGATAAAGAAAACGTTTCTTTCGGCGTAGCCCCAGCCAAAGAATCTCTCGTTCTTTCCTTTTCTTACACTCTAAGCTATGAAGAAACACTCAATCTCTAACGGTGATAAGACACCACGAGATTCCCTTTACAACAATTATACAACAATTACAAGAGTAAAATAAAGCTATTTCTAAGCTCAAATATAACAAGAAGGCTTTACTCTAATGCACATCTAACACAAACTCATGTGAAATGACAAGTATTAGTTATGAAAACAGAAGTTACAGAATCATAAAACTTCATGAAAAAGCATCAAAATATGCATGAACATGTGAGGGAAAACATGAGAGATTATAACATGAAATGCACTCAATCCTAAAGCAAGGAATCTCTCATTTCTAAACTCACTAATGCAATTAACAGATAGATGCAACAATTAACACGTAGAATGCTCTAACTCTCTAATAAATGCAACATGCAACTTATGAGATTAATTCTGAAAACGCAGTTTATAAAGAATCAGTCCAGAACCCCAGATAATCGATTAAATGCCATCTTAATCGATTAACGTGATTCAAAATCATTACTGATTCTGTTTTTCAGTTTTTCAGTTCCAACAACTTAACAAACAGTTAGGTTAATCGATTAACGTAATGCCTTAATCGATTAACAGCATTTTAAAAACGTGTTCTAGTAGCAACCACTTTTCACAGCAGTTGGGTTAATCGATTAAAGGATTGGTTAATCGAATAACATCAATTAAAAGTGTATTTTTAAATACAAAATATCAAATACGTTATGCACTTAGATGATACATGTTTAACACTTAGTTTATGCCTTGAATGCACATATACATGTATTTATGTAATGCATGAACATATTATGAATGACATATCTCATGGATGAAATGATTTAAAAGATATATGCATATGAGACATGTATTAGGTGCCCTAAGCCTTCGACTCAACTTAAACTAGAATCTAGTCTAAGCCTAGTACCAAATAAAGACTTAAGCACGTTGATTTGTTGGTGATCTTCAAGCTCTTTTAGGCACAAGTTGTCCTCATCAAAACCATGACATTCAAGGAGAGCTTTTCAAAGTGTTCCTCTTGGCATGCACACTTTCAATAATGAGTGCTATTTAATTAGGTAGTGACTTTATTTATTTACTCTTTTTTTGGGTTCCTTTTAACCATACCATAAAGGTCGGTCTCATTTTATTAAATTAACCATACCATTTATTATGAAAGATTGGTATCAAGGAATAATAAAATGACAAAAGAATAAAGTTAGAAGTTAACCGTACCACTTCTTTCGAATGGTTGGTATAAAGAATAAATAAAGTAATAAATATTTACTTGCAGAATTTAAATGACAGATAATAAACGTTAGTTGCGGAAATGTAAATGACTAAAAGTAAAAGTTAGTAGTTAGATCACTCATTATAATTTTGTATTTTTCCTTTTCACAAATATACAACTTATGAATTAAATTGCACTTTGATTCAAGGTTTCTTTCTTTGTCAACAAATAAAATTTATAAGTTAACACTTTACTATTTTACATTTGCATCTCTTTCAAGATTCAATTGTAGTATAGTATAGGGTTATGTCGAACCACAAGAAATTGCCTAATAGAATATTATTATAAACATGTTATACTCCTAATAATGTTTAAACATCTTTTTGGTTGATTTTGTTTAAGAAATATTGACAAGTAAACATAAACATAAAACAACTATTAAGCACAAATACTTGAGGAGGAAATTGGTTTGGAAATATGGATTTGTTTCTACACTTAATTCATTTTGAAAACATTACAATTTATGTGTTATACCTTCGATTAATTCCATACATCATTTCTAAATCCTTCATCAAGTGTCCTAGAATGGTAAGATGATTTTCAAACCTTGTGAAATACACTAAATAATAGTTAAGTGCCACTCGTCGGAGTAGGTTGTCATACCCTACTTCAGGCTCCATTAACTTTATTTAGCCTTGAACATAAGTTGCTTAAAATAGATGCTTGATATGGCAAGTGAACTAAAGTGTAGGTTATACTTTTTAGTTCACTTGTCAACACTTTAAGAATAAGCATTTTAGATATTTAAATCAAGTTTTAGGTGATCAAGCTAAAATCATATTAAGAACTTCATAAAGAATCAAAACTTAACCAAAAATTAATAACTTGAATGCATTGATTTCTAAAGATGATAAATTAAACAGAAGAAATTATACCATAATTCAAGTCAATTTGTAGGAGCATGAGCTATCTATCCATGGGTGAGATGCTTTTGGTCCCAAATAAGATTACAAAACTACACTTACCTAAACTAATTTGGAGTGGAAATTCTCCAAGAAAATTATAAGAAGAAGAAGAGAAGAATTCGATTCAAGTGCATGAATGTAGGAGTAATTGTTAGAATGAAAAATAGAATGTATTTTTGCCTTTGAGGTGCATCCTTTTTATACGCCTTCCTGAACCCCGTTGAGCTGCTTGTTTCCACCGCCAAGCTACTGACCAAACCCTTCAGCATGGGTTTGGTCACTTGGCGAAGCAGCTTTGCCTGCTTGAGCTGACTCACCGAAACTATGGTGGGCTACTTGACTAAGCTATTGTGAGCTACCTCTAAAAAGCCTATGGAGGCTACTTCAAGTGAGGCCATGCATGATGTCACAGTTACTTGGTGGCTAAGTCAACTTGACCAAGTTGATGGGTGCACACCGCTAAGCGCCTTTGTGGCACCACCGCTGAGCTACCTGCTTGAGCAGCTCTGACCATGCTGGTGGTGATGTGGCATGTTGCTTGTTGACCTGGTCAAGTGTGTGATTCCATGATGGGCGGTCCAGGTGCTTCACTAAGCTGTCTGCTTGAGCAGGTTGGCTTGTGCTAGGCTTGTGTTCTAGCCGTGCCAGGTTGGTTCTGACCGTGCCAGGTTGGTGTCCAGGTCATGTTGGGCGTGGGTTTGGTTCAAGCTAAGCTGCTTAGTGAGCAGCTTCATGTTGACTCCACATAGGACAAATTTTGATGACTCATGCTTATGTGTTGAGCATTTTGGCCTATTTTGAGCACTTTGTATGGCTTTGATAAATTCTTCTCTTTTCTACCTAATTCCTACGAAACACAGTACAAAAGAAATATACAAAGCATATAAACAAGATTGTGATATTTTATCCAAAAATGTTGAATTAAGTTGGTTTTCTCAATTTATCCAAGGATAAGTGCCATGAAAAGTGTATGAAAATTAGGTATTTTTGGCACTGATCAAATCCCCCCAACTTAAGACTTTGTTTATCCTCAAACAAAAGGTAAAGCTTATCCGAATACAACACTTGGAAAATTTTGTTAAGATGTGATTTACATGATTTCAAATTTGCTTAAGCATGATCAAAAAATTGTTTTCAATGAGATTTTTCATGATTTGTGAATTTTTAACACATAATGCTTCAAACATGAATTTTATGCTTTTTTTCATAAAAAATGTGCACCAATTTATCTAAGCAACTATTTTTCAATCAAAAAGTGGTTTTGCACTCAAGTTAAAAATTGGAACTTCAAAGGAGTAAGTGTTTCACTCATTTTTCAACCATTTGATTGTAGTAATTTGAACTTGTTCTTTGTCTCACCAATTCTGTTAAGGATAACTAAGTTCTTGTTTTCGGTTGTAATGAGGCTTGGTTTGGACAATCATGGTTTTTATAGGTAATTAAGTTAAGTTAAAGTCAAAAGAGAGCATTGTTTTGAATTTTTTTCTCAATGAAGCATTTACTCTACTTTTTCCATAATTCTCTTTTTCCAACCTCTTAGCTTTTGAAGCTTGGCTTCTTTTTGGCTTTTCTTTGCATTTATCAATCTCTTTTTGTTTTTCACTTTCTTTTACAACTTCTTTGTTGTTTTTGTAAAGAGATTGAAAAATTCTTTTGTTTTTCTTTTTAGGAAGCCAAGTCCACCAATTTTCCCCCAACTTAATTCTTTCAAACATCCTTTAAAATTTTAATGCTCTCTTTAGAACATTTGTTTTCAAATTTGGTTTCATGGGATATTTTGAAAAAAATTGTTTAATTTTGTTTGGCTCAAAGGGCCTTATCAAAGGATAATCTTAATTTTTGGTTAGACTTTTGGCCATTTGGTTCAACTAAATAAATGACATGTCTTGATAACTTCCTATCAATCTTATGCAATTAAATGATGGCTTTCCCTCAAGCCAATGGAAATTTTGGTTTAAAGGAGATGTTTGATGCATATGAAATTTTCTAAAGAATAACATAATAGTTAAACACATATTTAATTAAACATAAAACTTAACATAATATTAAATATAGTAGCAACTTAAAATATAGTAGCAACATAGTAGCAATAGTACTAAATATTCAAAATAAAATAAGGGAAATGAACTTGAAAGTGCATGTAAGGAAAAAGAGAAAACCAGAAAAAGCTTTCTCAATCTTCATCCTCCTCCTCACTTGGATCTTGTGATCTTCCCTCGGGCCAGAGTTGGAAAAAACTTTAAGAAAGAAAAATAAGGCACAAATAAATGAAAAACAGACTCAACCTATTCTAGAGAAAGAAGATTCATCAATGGCCAACAACCAAAAAAATATTGATGGTCCACGAGCTGAAACCCAACCCCCTATTGAGGGTTTTGTCAACTTTAACCCAAGAAATATGATCAGAATAGGGAGGCCTGCTGGTAATCAAAAGCCTCTTGAGATGAAGTATGGGTTGATAAAACTCATGTACGCAAATCCTTTTGTTGGGCTGGATCATGAAGATCCCTACAATCATCTGACTAAGTTCTATGAACTAGCGGGACTTCCGGAATATCTAAGGCAGAAGAGGAGATTGTGTTCTTAGGATTTTCCTATTGACTCTCGTTGGGAAGGCCAATGAGTGGTTCCTGGATTTACCTCCACATATCCAAAAAAATTGGAATCTGGTTGAGGAAACATTCATGAAAAGACACTTTCCGCAAGGGAAGTTTATGGATATGAAGACTGCCATATTCACTTTTGTGGAACCATCGAATGAAAGCCTTTGTGAATCGTGGGATAGATTCAAGTGTATGTTGAGGAAATGCCCCAACCACGGGTTTGATGTGCAAACCCAAATTCATATTTTCATCAATGGGTTACAACAACAACAACATAAATGGATTCTCAATGCAACTATGGGTGGACAACTATTGACAACTCCCTCCCCAAGAGGCCATTGACATCATTTAGTCCATGGCCCTGAATGATCAAAAGAGTCAAGATCAAAAAGGACCCCCATCAAGGAGAGGTGGAATCCTAGAACTGAGCCCAACATATGTTGTGTTGGCTTAGCATAAACTGCTTCAATAACAGTTAGATGAAGTATCTCAAAAGCTCAAAGATCTTCCTAGACATATCAGAGAGTCTTCAAAGAAGCAGATTGTAGATGTGACCAATATACTGATGATCATGACATGGGCCAGTGCCAGACTCAGACTGAGGAGGTCCAATTTGTCAACAATCCTCCAAGGCAAAATTTCCAGAACAATTACCCAAGGGGAGGAAATAAGTTTAAAGGAAACCAACCATGGAGGCAGGACAATCCTCAGAAACCACCATTCTATCCCAAACCCAATCAAAACCAACACCCTACCCAAGATAAGAATGTTAAACTGGAGGACACTCTCAACTAATTCATGCAAATGACAATGTCCAACCAGAAAAACACCAATGCTTCCCTTAGGAACATGAAGATTAAAATTGGGCAGCTGGCCAAGCAATTGGTAGAAAATTAGAAATCATCATTCTCTGCCAATACTAAAGTCAATCCAAGGGAGCATTGCAATGCTATCTTGCAAAGTGAATCTAGCTCATCTGAGCAGTAGGATGGGGTTAGTGGAAAAAGATGAATTTTGAAATGGCAAATAGTTTAAGAATGCCATCACGATTGACCTACTTAGTTTTGATGAATACAATGAGTTAAATAGAAGCTTGAAGACTTGGAAATCACCACAAACAACATACCGAAAACTCCAGGTCAATGTCGTAGAACTTAGGATTGCTTTTATATTCTAGAGTCCTAAGATGCTTGCCTATTATTGAGTTTAGGTTAGGTAAACCCAAGATGGAATTCTCACATAAAGTATAAAATGAAAATCATATTGGTTGAGGCATCACATCTAAATATATATATGATAAGTAAGGCTCATGCATTTGCATTAGGCATACATGGTTTTGTGCATAAAGGAATCAATCATTTAAAGAATCATGAATTGCATGCTATTTCATTATATAGAGTGTTTACCATACATTTACGAAAAACCATTATCGCACATATTAATTGATTAACTCAATTGATAATTGATTAAATCTTGTTGAAATTCGTTAATCGATTAAGGATAGGTATAATCGATTAAAAGGAGTTACAGTACCTAACCTCCCAAGATTCCTAGGTTATTAATCGATTAAGAAGATTAATAATCGATTAAGCCATAATTTAAAATTATTGTAACAAAAACATTAATCGACTAACATGTTATATAATCGATTAATATCAGTTAGAGTCAGAAATATATAGAAGTTGTTATTTTAAACAGAACAACAAGTTTTTTAGAAAACAAATTTCAAATTTCAAATTTAGAGAGAAAGAGAAAAACTCAAGATTCTTAGAGCTTAATTTTCAAAGCAATCTTGATGATCTTTGAGAAGTTTTTCTTGCATAGTTTTCTAAGAGAGAAAAGATAGGGAAAACCTTTTTTTTGTTGAAAAGTGTTGTCATTGTTATACTTTTGTAAAACCATTGCATATCATCAGAAGTAGTTCTATGTAGTTTGTGAGGATTATGCATAGGGTTTTAGTACTGAGCTTGAATGTTATATTCGCACAATAAGTGTGCATAATAACTCAGCAAAATCTTGTTATTCATGGAGCGGTCTCTTGGTGTGTTAGTACCACCTGAAAAAGAGATAGAGAAAACCCTAGTTGTGGTTAGGTAAGTGTCTTCACGAGGACAAGAGGTATTGGTTCAAGTGATACTTAGGCTGGGGCTAGAGTCACGAATGGTGAGATATCCTAGTAGGTGAGCTTAGTAGTCAAACCGAAGTGGGGGCTTAACGGTTCCAAGAAATGAGTGTCTAGTTGCTTGTATTGGAAGTGTGTTTGTAAATAACATAAAGTTTCCATAGTAAAGAACAATCTCCCAAATTAGACGGGAGGAGTGGATGTAGTTTGCAAGTGGACCCACAAACAAACCAGGATATAATCCTTGAGCACCTTTCTCTTTCCTTATCTCTTTTACGATTTTATCTTTAGTTGCTTTTTGTGTTTAATTGCATTCTGTGATTCGTGCTAATTGTTGTTAATCTGTGAATAACCAAGAATCAATTTAGGATAGTAAAGATCAGAAATCATCACTATTTTCATTGCAAGAAAAGTCTGTTTTTCAAAGAATCAACAATCAGTATAATCGATTATCACACTAACTATAATCGATTAAATCAATTGTCACTAATCGGTTAACTACAGCAGCTTTGTATTCTGCGAATAAATTGGAAAAGCAGGATTAGTGATCCGCTACACCTATTCACCCCCCCCCCCTCTAGGTGTGTTTTACCTTGCTGATACCCAACGGATTTTTGTAGGTAACATGCATCAAGCTAGTGATGGTAAAGAAGCACTTGTTGGGAGAGAAAATTTATTTAATTTCATTTTTTTTTTCAAAGAGAAAATTGAGAAAAATTATTTTGGTCGACAAATACAATTTTTGAGAATCAAATAAAAGAGGAAAATGAGTAAAGACATTTTCTAGTCAAAATAGGCATAAATCATGAGCCATCACGGCCCAACGTGGGCAAACCCAAATCTAGTCAGTTATTGAATGGTGCCCCTAGCATGGCTGACAGGGGGTCGCCCAACGCCCCACTAGGCAGCCACATATGTGAAAATCCCCCAAAAAGAGGATTTCCCTTATCCTCCTATCTTTTTGAGCTCTCATCCCATTAAAACTCGTCTATGACAGAAAAATCATCTTCATCCTCATTTTGAAAAACCAAAATAAGCATTTCTTCAAAAAGCTCTCTACTTTCTTCAAAAGTTTCAAACTTCAAACATGTAAGTATCATCTCCTTCATTCTTAAAAGTTTTAATCTTTTATGTCATGTTCTTTTTGAAATCTTTTTTATTGGGAAAATTTTTAAAAACATCAAATCAATATTTTCACAAAAGCTCGTAGAAAATTCCAAAATAAAAAAAGTTTCAAAAATTTATATTTTTGGAAATTTTGGAGAACACTCATGTGATTATTAATTCTCTTTAATTTTTCATAAATAATTGTGTTGAATGCGTGTCGAACATATTTGATGTATTATGCATGTGAAAATTTTTCTAAGGTTAATAATTTTGTGTTTTGATGTAGAAATTTTTTTTACACTTTTTCTTCAACATGAATTCGGTAGATTCATGAACTTTGTGAACAAATATGCCTAAAACATGACTAATTCATGATTATGTGAAATAAATTTTTTAAGGCCTCGATTTCGTCACAAAGTGTTTCAAAAAATGACTCAACCAAGTTGTAAAAATGTGTAGGAAATTGAGTAAGTTTTTGAGTCAAAATTTTGTACAAAAATTGAAAACCCTAACCACATTGCATTCTCTTTTGTGGCTGGAAATTTTGTTAATATGACTTAAAAACTCATCTCAAACATTCCTTAAAGGAGGAAAAGCCCATACATGCTCAAAATTATGAATCCTAGCAAGTTGTATGAACTTTGTGTTGTACCCCCACTTTTTCATGAACCAAATGCCTTAAAAACATTAAAGAAATTTGTTTTGATGCGTTAATTAAATTTTGGGGCTGTTTTGGAATATTTGATGCAAACAAAGATTTTGGAAATTTTTACTTGGGCACTTTTTGTGAATATGTGATTTTTTCCTTGATTGATTGAAAAAGTATGATGTTGGGGCTGTTTTGATAATGTTCAGAACATCATAAATTTATCAAAGTATATTCACAACTTGAACTTTGAAATGAGGCAAAAAGCATGAGAAAAATTGTATGCTTACGTAACAACATGCCTTAGAATTTTTTTCTAACTCCTAGGAATGGAAAAAATTGCATTATAAAATGTTTTGTATGACTGGAAGATTCTTCTCAAGGAAAGGAAGTTTTAAAAGAATCAAAGAAAAGCACCAAATATTTCTCTAAGGATGCCAAATATATGTTGAAGGAGGTCACTCTCAAGAGTTCACCAGTCTTAGAAAAGTTGTTCAACTTGGAGGAGGAAGAATTTGATGGTTTCGTCATGCTCTCAGTGGAAAAAATTTGGATGGAACAAACTCACAACACCCAACAAAATGTTCTCTTTGAATGTTGTGAAGCAATTTTAAGCCAACTCTACTGTGTCGGGGGAGGCAAGAGCTAATAGATACACTTGGATAAATGGTAAGAGAGTGTACTATGATAAGTACATGATTAATGACTACTAGAAAACCTATGATCTCCACTCCCGAATTGTGAATGAACTATGCATGTTTCAACTCAAAATAACGGCATCTTCTTCGGGGGAAGGAGGATCACATGATGATGCTCAATTAAGAAGGAGCTTATGTTTGCAAGGATTGGAGGTCAACCAAAATGGTCTGGTAGTTCGGTTGTATGACTCAAGCCTCTCAAGGCAAAACTCATCAACTCTATTTATGAGGAAGATTCCATTAACATTGAGGCCATCATTTCAGATGCACTTGCTGACTGCATCTCTAGGGGTATAGCTTCTTTGATCTTACCATCACTTATTACTGACTTGTGTAGGTACCAAGAAGTACCTGGACCTTATGGGAATATCATGGTACTAAAAACCGAGATCAACACCTCTTATATCCAATCCCATTGCAAGGAAAGAAGCTTAGCCCAAGCTATGGTCGATTTGAGAAAGAAATTTGGAGATGTGGGTTTCTCTTCTCAACCATCACATGGGAGAGCAAGTTACTGCACTTAGAAGCAATTGTTCAAGAACAACATTTTCAAAACCAACAACAAATTGCTTGCTATCATGGGATTACAAGCATGTATAAAAGTTCCCATGGCATCTATGGCTCTCATCCAAACTTCCAAGGTGGAACCTATGAGGAGTTTGTTGCTAACACTCAATGGCCGGAAGGAAGATCACAAGGCCTTGATGATGAACATGAAGATTGAGCAAAGCAACAAACTCGATTTTCTCTTTACTTTATTTTTATGCATTTGATACTTTGCAAAACTATTTCTTTTTTTTTTTTCGTACTTTAAACTTTGTTTATTGCTTTCTTGTTTTAATTTTATTTTGAATTATGTTGTGCTCTTTAAAATTGTTTGTAAATTTTTAGTTTAATTGTGTTTTTAATAATTTTTCATATTCATCAAACATATCCTTTAAAAAACACTTGTTTTCATTGGCTTGAGGACAAACCATCATTTAAAGAGGGGGAACATGATTGATGAATATGTGAAAATTATAATTTTTGAAGAATGTACATTTATTTAGAAAGTAATTTGTTTGTCCATACAAACTTAAAAATTTTCAAAAGTCGAATTTAATTGGCTAAATGAAATTAATTGACAAGATTACATGACTGAAAAATTGCTAAGCATATTTTTAAGCTTTCATTGATCAAAATGAGGTATAAGCCTAAAACCTTTTTCTGAAAAAGTACATAAATATCATAACAACAAAATTTTGTGCAAATGGAATTTTAAAATTGTGTAATATGATTGTTGCGAACATTTTTCAAAACAAAAGTGTAAACCCTAACCAAGTAAGGGAATGAGCCAAACACATGTGAATACGAGTGAAATCAACATTTGTTTTGTCTAATTAAACTTGTTTTAGTATTTAGTTCTCTTAATTGCATAAGATTGATAGGAAATGATCAAGGCATGTTTATTCTTTAGTTGAACCAAAAATGGCCAAAACGTTTAACCAAAAATAGGATCATCCTTTGATAACCCCTTTGAGCCAAACAAAGTAAATTATTATTTTTTTCAAACAACCCCATGAACAAAAATTAGAACAAAAAGTTCTCATTAAGAGAGCATGAATTTTTTTTTAAATGTTTGAAAATGAATAAGTTGGCGGGAAGTTGGTGGACTTGGCTTCTTGAAAAGGAAAATTGAAAAAATTTCAATCTCTTTTCAAAAACAAAAAAAGTTGTAAAAAATGGAAAAACAAAAAGGAGATTGAAAAATGCAATGAAAAAGCCAAAAAAAAAGCCAAGGTTCAAAAGCTATGAGGTTGGAAAAAGAAATTGTGGAAAAATAGGAGTAACAGTGCTTCGTAGAAAAATTTTGAAATTTTTTGCTCTCTTGAAATATATTTGCTTATCCAATAAAAACCATGATTTTTCAAGCCTAGCCTAATTACAACCGAAAACAAGTCCTTAGTGATCCTTGATTGAAAATGCAATTTTAAGAGAATAAGTAAGACAAAGACCAAGTTCAAATTACTACATGCAAATGGTTGAAAATTGAGTGAAACACTTACAACCCTTGAAAAGTTCTATTTTTGAACTTGTGTGCACAACAAACACTATTTGATTCAAAAATATTTGCTTTAGTTTTGTTACACATTTTTTTGATGAACATAAACATGAGATTGATGTTTGAAGGATTATGTGTGAAATTCTCAAATCTTGAAAAATCTCATTGAAAATTTTGAGCATGCTTATGCAAAATTTGAAATCATGTCAATCTAATCTTAAAAATTAGCCAAAAACATCTCGGATGTGCTTTACCATTTGTTTGAGGACAAACAAAGTCTTAAGTTGGGGGGAGTTGATAAGTGCCAAAGTACCTAATTTTCATACACTTTTCATGGCACTTATCATATGTAATTCATGCAAAACCAACTTAATTTAACACTTTTTAGATAAATTGTCATAGTTTGAATGTAAATTTTGTCCACCTCTTTTCCAAATCTTTGTGTGAAGTTTTTTAGGAAAAATCAAAGAGAAGAAAAAAAAATCAGAAAAATAGTCAAGAAAGGAGGTGTCCACATAAGCCACTTTTGATGCACACATGGCAAGCTAAGTGATTAGCCATAAGCATGAAGCTACCTACTAAGCAGTTTGGCGTGGACAAACAGGACCACCCATCTGACTTGGCACCAACTTGGCTCGGTCAGGCACAAGATTTACATGGTCAGACTCAAGCATGGCACAAGCCAACCTACTGAAGCGGGAAGCTCAGCGTGCACCTGGACCGCCCAACTTGGAACCATACACCTGGCTAGAGCAGGACAAGCTACTCAAGCAGGTAGCTCAGTGGAGCCAACTAAGCAGCCAGGCGGGCTGGACCCGGCAAAGTGGTCAACTTGACTTAGCCACCAAGCAACAATTACATCATGCATGACCTCACTTGACAAGACCCTGAGCACTTTTCAAAATAGCCCACAATAGCTTTGTCAAGTAGCTCACAACTAGCTTTGATGTGTCAACACCAAGCAGCTGACTAAGCTACTTGGCCAAGGACCAAACCCATGCTGAAGGGTTTGGTGCACCCAACATGGGCAAAAAGAGGGCCAGCCGATTACCTAGTTGCCTATAAATAAAGGCCCTCTTCCACCATTGAAAAGGACTTTGATTCTCCATTTCTTCTCACTAAACACTTCTCTATAGAATTCTTACACTTTGGGGCCACATTTCCAAGCTAGTCTTTAGGTAAAATCTTGTAATTTTCTCTTAGAATTCAAGAGGAGAAAGGAGTTGGCAAATGTGATGCAAAAGTTAATTTTGTAATCTCATTTGGGTCCAAAAGCATCTCATCCTTGGATAGATGGCTCATGCTCCTACACATTGATTTGAACTATGGTGTAATGTTATTTATTTTCTTCATTCGTATCATATTTTGATGTCAATACATTCAATTTATTACTTTTGGTTAAGTTTTGATTCTTTAAGAAGTTCTTAATGCGGTTTTAGCTTGATCACCTAAAACTTGATTTAAAGATCCAAAAAATGCATCTTCTTAAAGTGCTTACAAGTGAACTAAAAAGTCTTAGTTCACTTGCCAACTCAAAGAATCTATTTTAAGCAACTTGTATTCAAGGCTAAACAATGTTAATGAGCCTGAAGTAGGGTGTGACAACCTGCTCCGACGAGTGGCAGTTAACTAGTGTTTAGTGTATTATGCAAAGTTTGAGAATCATCTTATCATACTAGGAAACTAGATAGGGGATTTAGAAATGATGTTTGGAATTAATCAAAAAATATAACACATAACTTGTTAATGTTTTCAAAATTTATTTCAGTCTAGAAATAATTCCATATTTCTATCCAATATTCTCCTCAAGAATTTGTGAATATTAGTTTATGTTTTCTTAGTTAACTTTTATGCAACATAACAAAAAATTATCAAAAAGTTGTTAATCATTATTTTTGCCATAAAATGTCTATATGATTCTCTTCTAATGCAATTTGAATCATGAGATGCAAGTGTAAAATAGTAAAGTGTTAAACTTTATAAATTTTATTTGTTGATGAAAGATTCCTAAAAACACAAGTTCAAACCGATTCAGGGTTTGTAACTTTGTACATAGGAATAATATGAAAAAAAGTGTCATCCAATCAATGGATTGTTACTTAACAATAAAACAGTGATGAATAATAATCTAACCACTAACATTTATTTTCTGTCATTTACTTTCCACAACTAACATTTACTTTCAGTCATTTACTTTCTGCAACTAACATTTACTTTCGGTCATTTACTTTTATGCAACTAACATATATTTATTACTTTATTCTTTTAATCTTTATACCAACCCTTCCAAAGAAGCGGTATGGTTTACTACTAACTTTATTCTTTTGTTCCTTTTTCTATTCTTTGATACCAACCTTTCTAAAGAAATGGTATGACTAACTTAATAAAATGAGATCGACCTTTATGGTATGGCTAAAAGGAACCCGAAAAGGGAGTAAATAAATAAAGTCGCTAAATAAATTGTTCATCACTCATCACTCTAATTAAATAAAATAACTTTCACACTAGGAAAACCCTTTCAAAAAGTGACACATCTGTTGTTGAGGGGGAGTTCCTGGTGGTGAAATCTGCTTCAAACATTCCTAATCTTCAACTAGAAAGGTTGGCAAGATTTATTAGCCGGAAACCTACATATATATGTTATGTCGACATGACATGGATGGTGGAGCAGGGATTTCAGTTCCTGCATGAATTGGAGGTACATAGGATTGTACAATTTCTAGAGCTAAATGATAGCATATACCCATATCTAGTTCAGGAATTTGATGCGAATTTTCAATATAAGGACGGTGGTTATCAAAGCATGGTGCAAGGGAGGTTGATTCAAATGAATGATGAACTGGTTATGGTCGTTGGAGGCTTGGTGTGTGATGGTGGACCTCTTGGTGACTATAATGGTGAGAAATGAAGTGTGTACAACTCCACGGAAATGTATAAGTCATGCCTGAGAGATTACTGTTATGTGCATTTACTATTCTTAATCATATATAAGAGTTCATATAAGTTTAGTTGAATCTTGGTAATCTTGGAGATCACAGAAAATTGTTTTTCAAAGAACAAGAACAAAATAATCAATTAGGTTATTTAGTTAGTCGATTATTTTTAGAACGAGTTGATTGATTATATCTGTTGTTAATCTCTTAAACAATAAGGAAATTTGTAAAATATGTTTGTTAATCGATCAATGATAATTGTGTATCGTATCACTTATTCACCTCCCCCTGCACGTGAGTTACAGATCCTTGTGAGAGCCAAAATATTCATGCAAAGTATAAAGCTCAATACTCACATCACTCAACTCACCCATACAACCTCCTTATTTAAGACAATTTCATGCTATTATTTTAAAGTTCACAAGACTATGGTGACTAAGTATGACATATCACAATTAGAGTAAACATAAATTTTCAATAAACATGTTATTCTTTAAGCACGTAACTCATCATGAAATATACAAGCCAAATCATATAGTTAATCACATTTAAAAGCCAAAAATTCTCATTAAAATAGTCCACGCATTTTATCAACATCAAATAAAATAAATAAAAAATACTATACAGATTGCTAAGCTCCAAAATTTGGTCAATTTCACCCACTCCACGGAGTTTGGAATGTCCTCAGTGAAACAAAGTTAAGCTCCAAACCTAAAAACTAACACACATCAAAAGCATAGAAAATACATAAACATAAGCAAATGCAAAAACTGAAAAGTAAATTGGGTTGCATCCCACAAAGTGCTCATTTAACGCTAATAGCTTGACGTATGATGTGCTCGTTTAGCACAACATTTGGTTGTTTATACCACCTCACTATCATATTCACCCTCTTTAGGCATAAGTAAATAGGGGTTTTCCTCTTAGTTTCTTCTTTACTAATCCATCCTATTTTATGACTCACTCGTTCTGTCTTTTTTTGTTTTTAATATTTTTATCATTGCTACTAGCTTATTCTCATATGTTTCAACCTCTCTTTTGAATACATTATTGCTATTTTCCTCAACAACATTCTCAAACATTAATTCCTTACCAATTAGCTCACCAACCGTTGTAATGTCAGAGATGCATTGATATTTAGAATCAAATTTGAATCAGACACCCAATGTACTTTGTTAATACTCGACTATCCACTTTGCTAACTGTTCACTCAATTGTTTGCCAAATGATCCCTCTGGATCTCTTAATATAATAGTACTCAATTGTTGGAACTAGTTCGAGGTGTTTTCTAGCTCGAAGGATTTATTTTCAGGCTCAAGTGTGTACTTTAAGGGCGGTTGATATAGTGTGGGCTTGGTGGTCCTCTAGTTTGTCATAGAAAATTGAATGAACTTATTTAGAGTGTCATCCAAAGTTGGAATTGAACGCTCATATGGTGGTTGGTATGGTGGTTGTAGATTAGCTGACCATGCATCTTGCCTCCATGGTTGATCATATGTGTGGTTGAACCCCCAATTGTTCTCATAGTAACCATGTTGGCTTTGGCTTTGTTGAATCTCATGTGTTAGGTGATTACCATAACATACTCTACATCTCTCCATTTGTTAGCCAAAAGGAGATTTTACAAGTTGTTGAGGTAGACTAACCATTTTTTTGGTGAATGAGTCTACCTGTTGAGAAAGTAGCATACTTTGGTCCAAAAGTGCATCATGAGTTTCAACATCATGATCCAACATCAGATAACTCATGATACATTCTAATCCTCACCCTCCACAAACAACTCAAATAAAAACTACTAGCACATTAATTTACTCAAGGAGAATAAAACAACAAAAGTCAGAATAGAAAATTGAAGCATAAAATTAGAAACTTAAAATAATAATTCTTGTTACAATGCTAAGTATCTAGACACAAGTCCTCGGCAATGGCACCATTTTGATAACCAGCAAATAAGTGTATACAATACTACCTCAATGTTGCAAAAAAGTATAAAGTAAGAAGTTGTCGTATCCACAAAAACTTGCTTGATACTCGCTTTCAAGAAAATATTATTTTAAGTTATGATTCAAAGGGGTTTGTTTGTTTTAGGACATAAGGAAATTGAAATTATAATGATAAAGAAAGTTGGGATTAAACTTCACACTTACTATTTGTACACACTTGATTCTTAAAGCAATTCATTTAGTAATAATTATTCCATACAATGACCTCAAAATTACTAAAAGCTAATGTCTTAGTCAATTTTGCAACTTATGCAAGAAGTACCTATCTCTAGTGACTTTGATACATGAGAATAAGCAATTAGGCTTACAAAATCATGCCCTTATGTCTAGTGATGCAAGCATGTAAGTTGAGTAAAAATGCAACATCTCAAGTGTCCTAGACGCCAATATCTTGGTCTATGCTAGCACTTTATCATAGGTAAGTCTATGTCTAGTAAATACAATGATAAAATTTAGAATTATGAACCTTCAAACACGCCTCTGTGTCTAGTAACACATGCTATTCAGTTTGAGAGTTATAAAATCACAATATCAGTTCTATGTCTAGATACCAAAAAGTGAAGTGCATGAAATGGCAAATAATACAAGTCTGTGTCTAGCAAATGTACTACTTGTTGAGTTAATGCAAGAAAGAACCAAATCAACTTATTCTAATATCATGCATTGAGATGATCAATATATATACATCAAGCTCATATTACATTTAATCCCAATAACAGTTTTAGCTACTCATGTTCACAAGGTGTAAGTAGGATAGACATAACACATGGGGTGGTAGAACCACACAAAATGAGTATAAAATAACTCCTCTAATCCTTACACCTCGATCCCATCACTAAAATGAGCTAAACTACCTAAGAAACTCAGAAAAGAAGTATTACAAATCAATCATGCAAAATGTATGTCAAATGGTTCGAGTTAGAAATCCTTAAATAGTGTTTTGGTGATGTTCTATGCGCTCATAAAACCGGTGGTTCACTCAACAAACCTCTAGTTGGCTTATTGTGACCTTTCAATGCACCACCCATTATGATCAGCGCAAACAGAACAATAACAAATTGCTGATATTTTCTGCTACATGTACTGAGCGTGGAAATAAGCACTTAGCACAAAGAATTTTGTTCATTTCAACGATCTAACCGTTCTCATTGAAGCCCCATTAGTTTGGAACATCATATCAAAATTTCCGCTCCATCCAACGGTGGATGAAGGAGTTATCGTGATTTTACTTCGGCATGTCATGGTTGAATTCTTGTTTTTGTTGAACACTTATCTTTTTACCATAATTGCTCTGAATTAAGGCTACAAACACACTATTGAGGTGATATTTGAAAATTTAAACAAATTTTAGTCATGTATTAATATAATTTGATTCATTTGAGTTGATTAAGTAATTAAAGGACCGTAAAAAGAGCGTATAAAATATAATAAATTTGGCACGTAACAACCTCAGCCCTCTCCATTCCATGTCGAGTCATCATCATCTTCTACCATGCCTACCAATCAGATGGTAATGAATGAGTTGGTCTCACTTCGAGGATTCATCACTACAAGGATGGATGACCTTGATGTTTAGAACCAGAAGTTCAAACTTAACTTAGAAGATTATCTAATCGATTGAACTATATGGATATCAATGATGACAATGATGAGTCGAAGTAATAGGGTTATTTTCTAGGATTTGTTGCTTTGATGTTTGTACTTTTGATGTTTTAAGTCTATATTTGCATAGGGGTTGTAATATTGGTACCTTGTTAAAAGTATGTGTGCATAAACCTCTTTATAATTAATGTTATGATGTTATATTGCTTATTGATTCTATTTTAATATCGCATATTCCTTGTGGTTCATATATTTTTTACCTTGGCTGAATATAAGTCATATTTATATATATCTTGTGCTCTTTCTATATATATTGTTGTGCATATGGAAACCTAGTTTTTCCTTCTTTTTGATGTAGTCAAAAGGGGGAGAAAAGTTGGAGTTTTTTATTTTCTAGATTAAATTTTTCATGAATTTATTCAAAAATAAAGGGGGTATACAAGATAGGGGAGCATACACAGAACATACCCAAGATTACATGTCTATATCAACTCATCTATGGTGAGTCATAAAAGTTCAAAATTGTCAAGAAGATCTTGGTTTGTCATCATTAAAAAGGGGGAGATTGTAAAGAAGATCTTGCTCCTCACCTTGACACAATTTTGATGAAGACACCAAAATCACCAAAAAGAAGAAAAATGAAGAAGACCTTAAAGACTTAAAGGACAAGCTTTCAAAGAGCAAGAGTTTGTAGTCTTCTAAGATGTGCATTTCTCTCCTAAAGTCTTTCAATTATGTGTAATCATAATGCTCAAGTGAAAAACATTTTTGAAACATAATGAAACTTAGAATCAATGAACTAAAATTTTCAGAAAGCTAAGTAACAAGTTACTTGACCTGAGTAACATATTACTAGCACGAGTGACATGTTACTTGAACTGAATGCTCATTAACAAGTTACATAAACAAAGTAATATGTTACTAACAATTTTAACATAGAGTAACCGATTACTCGATGACAGTAATCGATTACTGATTTGGATAGAATATTTTGGTAATCGGTTTCTAAGTGATGTTATCCAAATTTTCAATTCAAACTAAATAGCTTTCATCCAAAAGGGATGAGTTTCAATCTAATCGACTTTTACCTTCACATAAGGGTATGATGACTAGTTGGAAGCATATTTAAAAGTACTTGGACACCCAATTAGAATATACTTTCACACAATCACTACATCAACTTTCAAATCCATCTTTCATACAATTCTCACACTTTGTTGATGCAACATTGAGATTAAACCTTCAGAATTTTATGAAGTTATAGTCAAGTGTTTTTCTAAGTTGTCGTATATTAAAAACACTTGATCATTGTGTGCTATTCATAATGAAAGACCGTAAGGATTGCAAGTTTAGAATTATTACATCATCTAAGAAATTATTGCCCTACTCATATTTATAATTTTTATAAAGTTGTTGTAAAATTTTCACCATAAGGTGTGGTAGAAAACGGATGAGAGAAACATTGAAGAAGTGTTCTTATAAGTGGTGAGATTATGGTGACTTTGTATTTTACACAAAATCTTGAGGTGAGATTTCTAATTACAAATCATCAAATCGGTAAAATCGTTTTTATGGTAAGGGGACTGAACATAGTCTTCAAGTGGACAAGAAGGTGAAACAGTATAAAAAATAGTGTATATATACTCTTTTCTCTACTCTCTACTTTTAATTTTCTGTACTTTGATTTTGTGCAACCTTATTCAGCAACACTATACTCTTACATTTTAAAGTTGCGAAAAATCTTCAATTGTAAAAAAAACTAATTCATCCCCTCTTAGTTTTCCATCTTATATTTACATGTTACGTTCTTTGCCAAATTCCTAGGAACATTTGGTGATAATATTAACATACGGGAAAGATTCAATCAAATTGGATGAGATCATGATTACACTTCTATCCCACAATCAAAGAAAATAGAATGTAGGGGAATGGTCTTAGGGAGATGGTCTGTATGTGAAAGGGAACTAAGCGTGTGAGATGATGCAAAGAAAGGGAGGACCTGCCTAAGGGAATAAACCATATTCCAGGGCAGAACACCAGTATAATGCTTTAAGTGCAACATATTGGGCATTGAAAGCATAATTGTCCCAATGTATGAAGTTTTGTTACATTATGACAACGAAAGAGTTATCTTCTTGGCAAAGAAATGGGTGTGTCATGCTAGGACCAATAATATTATTGTGTGATTTCACAAGATCAAAGAGTTAGTGACATGTGGGAAGATACTATTGTATAAGGTTAACACTTTAGAAAATGCAGATGGTATGTTAACTAAGCCACTCACCATAGACAAGTTCATGCATTGTCTGAGCTTGCAGAAAATTCACTATGTTAGACTATGAAGCACACTCAACCCAACAACAAAAGATGGAGATTGATGATATTCGTCAAGATGGAGATTATTGTGCAATGAGTCATATTCTAGTGGACTCAGCCTTTCATCATAAAACAACAATACAAGTTATGGGCTTAGGCTGAAGTAAAGATTGGGGTAGAGGGATATAAATTTATATGATATGCAATCCTAATTATAAGAACATTAATAGCCACAAACAAAAATCCTTATTTTCTAATAATATATTTTTACCCGCCAATGCTCTTGGGGACATAGACATAATTGATCGAACCCTGAAAAAAAATCATCTTGTCTTACTCTCTTCTATTTATTATATGCCATTTATTTGATTGCTTGTGGGAAATGTTGTGCATTGCTTGCTTCCGTTGTACCAACAAGTATTATTAGAGTCGATGATTCAGATGAGATATGATGGACTTAAGGGGAAGCGAACTACTAAGTGTGTGGTACCCACACTTGATGGAAAATTGTTGGACATTGGGGAAAAGTGAAAGAGTTTATAAGTGGATAAGGCCCATGAAACCATTGTCTTAAGGTTTTGGTTCAAGACGTGGTGTCTCACTTGTGATTCTCCACTATTCTCACGCCTTATAACAATGAAACTCTCTGGTGGTTAAAGGCTCCCCAGTCGTAGTTTGGTACAACAATCTTAATCTAAAAAAAGACAATGTAAAGAAAAGTTTTAAAAAACTTGGAAACCTATATATGTTAGAAAAATCTTTTTAAAATGGCAAGTCAACATCATCATCCCATGATTACGTTCAAAGGACCAAACGTGTCTAATGGTAATTACATTTATGGTCAATGTTTCTAGTGACACTTGCTTCTGCCTTCAAAGTCATGTGTCTAATAACAAGGGTAAGCGACGATCACGTCCAATGACTATAACTGTTTTTATTCTATCAAGTATATATCTTCTTTACTTGTCCAATCATTTGAATTAATATCAACTAATTGTTATAAACATTAAATTAGAATGTTTGTTGTTTCAACTATTGTTCTTACATTAAATGCTTGTAAATGCAAGCAAGCAAGACATGAGTAGATTGTATATGTAAGCATGTATCACATGGATTTTGATGAAGAAAACATTGAAGACAAAGGTTGAAGATAAGTTCAAGGACAAACTTGAGGACATGGAGAAATCAACACACAACAAAGTCAAAGCTCAAGTTCACTCAAGGTCAAGCATACAAGAAGATCTAGAAGGGAAGTATTTTTATATTATCTCAGGTCTTAAGATGTTTGATTAGGTACAGGCTAGGTTATATGAACCTTAATGGAAGTATCACAACATAAAATTGATCATAACTAAAATGAGATTTACATGCATACATACATGATTTACATGCACATGTATAAATATATTATCATATGGTTTTGATGCATTTAACAGAGTTTTAAATCATACATCATTCAAAGTCATGCATCATACTTTTACAAAACATGTAGGAGGTTCATATCATATTAAAGTATCTTTTTCAGAAAACCATTAATCGATTAAGGTTTAATTAATCAATTATCGATTAAGATATGCAAAAATGGTAACCCGTTAATTGATCAAGTTAAAGATTAATCGATTAATGATAGTTACAATTTCTGAAATCTTGATTTTTAAAGAATTATTAATCGATTAGTGTTAATCGATTAACTATACCATAAAACAAAACTGTAATTTAACCCAAATTTTCCCATTTGCATCATTTAGATAGAGAAGAATCATAACTCAATTTTCAAAAATCAGATTGCTCATACACTTTCATATCAAAAGATAGATTTTCCTAAGTGTTTTTGAAAAAGAGAGAAATCGGAGAAAAGAGAAAACTTCATGAATCTTTAGGGAAGTTCTTTTTAAAAATTGCATTGTCAAATATTTTACAAAGAAACCTTGCCTCTCACATTTTATATTCTGATTGTGTGAGACTTGTAGAGTAGTTCTTAGATTCTGGAATGGAGTATATTGAACACATCTTAGGTGCATTTACTCATTGTACACTTTTGTCAGACTTTGGTATCAACATTTCTCTTAGGTGTGTGCTATCACCAAGTGTAAGAGAAAAGGTCTCGGAAACCATGGTTAGGTGCCATTAGAAGCTAGGTTCACTATATAAGAGTCTTGGCAGGAGAAGTTAGAAATGGTTGGATCATCCATTAGAAGTTGTGAGGAGTCATCAGAAGTGGGTGAAGCCAAACCATTAGAAGTCCAAGATTGTCTTGGTGGAAGTGTGTTTGTAAAACATTTATTTCCATAGTGAAGAAAATCTCCCAAGATGAGAATGAGAGACCTAAATGTAATTTGATTTACTTAACTAGGATAAAAATCATTGTCTCATTCTTCTTATCCCTTATCTCTTTACGTTTTTGTCTTGTTTAATTTACTTAACTTGACATTCATATCATCTTATGGTAAATGCATATTTTGTTCTATGCATTAATTGCATGTTATCATCCGTAAAGAGTGCATACAAGTTTTGTCAAATCTTGGCATTTTGGTTATTAAAGAAAACAAGTTTTGAAGAAACAAGAATTGGTTAATCGATTAAGTTCTTGGTTAATCAATTATATGTAGAAGTAGTTAATCGATTAAATAGTAAGAAAAATTATAGATTCTTTTTGTTAATCGAATAATGATAATCGTGTACTGAACCACATATTCACCCCCTCTAGGTGAAGTTTAGAACTCTTGTATACCAACAATACTATATTTTTTGGTAAGAGAAATTTAGTACTTTCCTAATACAAATCAATTTTTTTTTCTCTAACCTCTTTGCATATGAAAAAGACCAAATCTCGCAATAGAATATTCAAAAAACAACTTTGAATTGCAGAACAAGATATTTCTTTATACTTGATTTAATAATCATAGAGAACATCTCAAAAATATCAAGAATAAGTAATCATATATAGTGAATACAACACATTAATTACATATCTGAACTTAATTCTAGATATAACGTATTCCTAACATCACATGTTTCTCGATACAAGACTCGACAAAACACATTTGAATAAATTCTATTCTTCACAGGGTGGTAGGTTGAAGGCTGTTGGAGTTTATGTGAAGTCCTTAGAACATCATCTATAAAAGAAGATTGCCCCTAAAGATGGAATTTAGTGATTTGAAGTGATTACAAGCAATCTGGAGTTATTCTAAGGATAAAAGTGGTCAAATTTATATTTTATATATCTTGTATAGAAGTTATCTAACAAAAAATAAAAATAAAATACTATGATATATTTTCAGGGATAAAAATATACATAAAAAAATTACATGGAGTAAAACCAAATTTGATATATATTCAGGGATAAAAACATATTTAATCTTCATCTATACTACTTATAAAGGAAAAACTCAAAATAACCATCAATCATGGTGTAATTTGTGGTTCTTCCTATTTTGCCCTTACTATTTTTTAATTTTTACAAAAAAAAGTATATATAACCTAATGTTCATCTCCACCCAATGTATGTTTCATATTAATTGATTAACTATTTCTTCTTTCTTACATTATGACTATCAATTTTTTAATGTAGAATATGAATATTAAAAAATTGAACATTACACCTATCAAATAAATTCAACTATAAATGACAAATATCTAACACAAAATATTATATTGTCATTTATGACATGCAAACTATACATTATAAATGATATGAAAACGGGTTGGCAGACACGATAGTGTTGGAATATGCTAGTAATAATAAAGTAATATGTTACAAATTTTATTTCTGAATTCTGAAACCAAAATGATTTAGAGAAATGTTTTATAAAATTTTAATAAATGCATTGTAATAAAAAAAAATTATGAATATGTATTTGGATACATTTTGTTGGTTGAACTCTATCTTTTTTATTGGGTCTTTTACATATTCTTCCTAAAGTGATGATGATTCATGAAAGTAATTGGATTTTAATTTAAGGGAATTTAACAAGTTACGATGAAATTGGACTTTAATTAAAACTTTTTTAATTTTTGTTAAAAGTGAAAATGGGGAATATTTTATTGATATTTATTTTCTTTACGATGTGAAATATCGTTTCCTTAAAAAATATATAATATTAACATTACGAAAGTTTTGTTATAAATTTCATTGTTTATTACTAAGCATTACTGGGAATTAGAAGTCATTGACATTGTTTAAATATATTTTCTTATTTTTTCCTTCTTATCATAGAGAAACGGTCAATTTTCTTGAATGATTTTAATTTTTCTATTTACTTATTTCATTTTTGTTAATAACGAAAATGGAAAATTAGTTTATTTAGATTTGTTTCTATATCTCTTTGCCATGTATAAATATATAATTCCTTTTACGAATTACAATATTATGAATTATAAAGCCTTCCCATAAAATTTCATTCTTGATTGGTAAGCATTTATCCTGGATTCGAACTCCTAAAATTGTTTAAATTTTTTGCTTATTTTTTTCTTGTTTTTATGTGAAATGTTCTATTTTTATATGTTTTTATAGCTGTCATTTAAAATGATCTTTTTGGAAATTCATTTAAATTGATTTTGGATACATTTTGAATAAAGAGGGCATAGTCAAAATAAGAAATAAGAAATAAAAACTCCCATATAAGTTTGGCAACTTGATGCAATGCCCCAAAAGTTATAATAAACTAGATAAGATCGTGACTAGATGACATTAAAAAACAGATAAAAAAATTGGAAGAAATATGTGAGGGAGATTAGGCACATGAGTTAAATTCATATATAATTCTTTAAATTTATAAACAATTCTTTAAATTCATGAATAATACTTTAAATTCATGAATAATTCTTTAAATTCATTAATAAAACATTAAAATGGAAACATGAAATTGGTAGAATTATGAGTTGTTTAAGATAGATCTATTCTGATAATGAAGATCCGGAAATGGCTGATATTAGATTTTTGATACACTGCAACTAAATTCCGAATGGGAGAAGTGTTGTTAAGGTAACAGAAACATGTGGCTATGGGTGGGTTACGATTTTTTACATGGCATTTCTTCCGTAACTAGTGTTTATATTGTGATATATATAAACATTTGACGTGTACATATATAATCTAAATCTCTCTCTAATTCATTTTCTCTCAAAGATTTTATTATTTAGCACCTCGCTCCTTTGTTTTTAGAACCGAATAAATGAAAATTATATGCCAGTGTTAAACACTTCCCATTTCTACTACTTCTATACCATAATAATAGTGTCATATGAATCTAGACATGTATGATATAGACTATATATTATGAATTTTCTTTTATTGATTATATTATTATTAATTATCAAATTTTCCTTTTCACACAATAATATAAGCTGACAATAGAGCTCCCCGTGTATATAAAGGAGTGGCATTGGTAAGATGCATCAACATTGAATTGTATTTGTATGAGAAACACAAAAATTGCATTGCAAAACGTGTTTCGAATCCTCTCACCTTCATTGGGTTCAGCAACCCACCATTATTATTATTATTATTATTAGAATTGGGATTATAACATTCATTTCATATTCCAATTCTGATTCTCATTTCTCTTCACTTTTTATCTCACAAGTCACCATCACAGTCATGATGGATGAAGACAAAAACAACAAAGAGAATAGAAATAAAGGAATCATGGGTTGCAGTGATTCAAAAGGAGGAGACTTTCAAACAAAAAGAAGCATAGCTGAGAGAAGAGGGTTCAGTTCCAATGCAGCCAAAATTAACACATCTCGTTTTAGAACAATGACAACTCCAACATCATCAAGTTTAAACCCTTTGGGTTCTTCTTGTCCTTCACTTGCTGCTTGTCGATCACCTTGTCTAACCATACCACCTGGCATTAGTCCCACTGCGCTTCTTGATTCACCAATCATGCTCCCTAATTCTCAGGTATATATCCTGTATCTGTGGTTAATATAGTTATTATTTTTTTTATTTGTCAAATCTGATTTGTTCTTTTAATTAAGAGCAAAAAATGTATGTAGTGAAAATACATAAGTTTCAAAGACTATCACTATGTTATTAACAATTCATATTTTATCATTATTTTTTTTAAAATAGTACAAATAAATGGATAAATATTAATGATTATATATAAATCTTTAGAATAAAGGTGTATAAATATTATACTCTTTAATTAATAATAGTGTTTGTGTTTGTTTTAGGCCATGCCATCACCCACCACTGGGACTTACTTCCAGTTGCCTATGTTCACTAATCAGCAAACGATGATGAGTAATGAACAAGGGAAAGTAGATGATTTAAGGACTGTTACTGATGCTGCTGTTGCTTCCTTCAAATTCAAGCCCCGTGCTACCCATGTCGATCCAAAATCTTTGTCTCATTTCTCTACTTCTCTAAATCAGGTATTTTTATTTTTACTCTTTTGGTCCCATAATAACACACATTTGACAACAATAAAATTAGTTATTTTTTATTTAAACTATTATAATATAATAATTTTACAGTAATTTAATTTTGCTCGTGAACTAATAGGCTTATTGGAAACAACAAAAGTAGAAATAGTCAAAGCTTTTAATCAAAGACAAAAAATAAAATAATAAATAATGCATAGAAAAAGAAAAAGATCTTATGGAAATCTGGTAGATGATATTTTATAATAAATATTAGAAAGAGTATTATTTAATAATTATTAAATATTTTTAATTAATTATTATTTTTAATGAATTAATTAATAGTAATAATATTATTATTATCATCAATTAATAATTAATTAATTATTATCAAGGTTTTAGTATGCTATAAGCAATCACAGCCACAATACACTCGTTGTAGTAGCTTTTCTAATTTCATCAAGATCATAATTGCATTTTTATCACTTTTGTAATTATATTCTATCATAATCTTGTAAACGCATGCAATTACTGTAGATGTAACTTAATTGTAATAACAACAACGATCGAATTTTAAATCATAAAACATATAAAAAATAAAATTAATGGGATTATAATTATAATAAATAAACAAAGAAAGGGAAAAGAAAAAACAATGGGTTAAGTTTGTGTTTCTTATTCTATTACGATGGAGAAATTATAACTAAGATAAATTTTTCTAACAATACTTGCACAATTTGGTATACTTGAATTTAATAGGTTTCTAGTGATTGCAACATGATGAAGGGAAGAAATTCCAACTCCCAGCATGTCCAAGTTCAACAATCAGTTGATTTTTCTGTTAATACAGACTTTCCAAAACGTTATGACTTTGGTGCCCATTTGTACAATGATGTGAAAATGGTAGATGACGCTAATGTTAATGCTAGTAACTCTGACATGCTAATGTCTCATTCTGAGGAGGCTAGTGATGAAAGCACGCAGCCTAAAAATGTCTTGGAAGGGGACCAGAAAGAAACATCCCATGCAACAGGAATTGAAAGGTCCTCAGAGGATGGTTATAATTGGAGAAAATATGGACAAAAACAAGTAAAAGGTTGTGAGTATCCTAGGAGTTACTACAAATGTACACAACCTAATTGTCTGGTAAAGAAAAAGGTTGAAAGGTC
Source organism: Lupinus angustifolius (assembly GCF_001865875.1). NCBI lineage: Eukaryota > Viridiplantae > Streptophyta > Magnoliopsida > Fabales > Fabaceae > Lupinus > Lupinus angustifolius. The sequence continues at coordinate 28,550 of NW_017716003.1, forward strand.
CCATGATGGCCAAATAACAGCAATTATTTACAAGGGTTCTCATAACCATCTAAAACCACATAATCTTCATCGAGCATCAGCACTTTCTAATGATGAGATGTTAGATATGGGTGAAGCCAATGAAAGCGGTGTTAATGTTGATGGTGGTTTGGTTTGGAGAAACATTCAGTCCAGTATAAGAAATTCACAACATGGTTTGGATTGGAACAGTGATTTTCAGGAAAGGGCTTCATCAGATTCTACTGGAACTCAGCTTTCAGATCCTATATCCACTTCCAAAGCTAAATCTATATCCATGCTTGAATCTGAGGACACTGCAGAGTTTTCATCAAGAGTTGCTAGTCATGATGGTAACGAAGATGGAACCACTCAAACACCAGCGTCACTTGAAGATGATGCCGAACATATTGAGTCGCAGTCAAAAAGAAGGTTTAACAGTCTATCTTAAAGTTTTGCATTTGCGTATGAGACTATGGTCACAGTTCCGGTTACTGTATAGTTGTTATTGTGGTCGATATGGATTACGGCAGTTATAAAATGAATTACTTTTTAAATAAAAAATATATTTTTGAATTTAATATAATTCGATAAAACTCAAATGAGGAATAATGTGATTGAGTTGCAACTTGATGTATCCTCATGATTATGATTCAGTGTCATACCGGTAGTGTGATTATAGCGGTCACGACAACCGCAACTGTAATATTATGGTCACATCATGTAATGTAGTCTATAATTTAAATCACTAGTTTACATATGTTTTTTTTTTTGGCAATAATAATCAGAAGAACATCCTACATATTTTGTGCTAAATTATTTGTTATTTTTTATTTAACAGGAAGAAAGAGAGCAGCTTGGTTGAATCAAATTTGCCTCCCAGGGCTCTTCGTGAGCCAAGGGTGGTAATCCAAATTGAGACTGAAGTTGACATACTTGATGATGGTTACCGTTGGCGTAAGTATGGACAGAAGGTTGTCAAAGGAAATCCAAACCCGAGGTAGAGTGATCTTGTCTTCCTTCTTGCTCATGCAGGCCTGCTAAGAATTCATCATGTCTGATATTTGATCTTGTCTTTTTTCTTTCTCTCACATTTTCTCTCGACACACCTCTTCCTATTTCTTTTTTTGGCCTAAGAATTGATACAAACAATCAAATTGTGAGAATTTGGAGAAATAAGACTAGTAGTCGGATTATGAGAAAAGAAATGGTACGGGTAGTCATATTGTGTGTATTTCGAGAATTGACATTATTATCCCTATTATCCATATTATGGGTATCTCGAGAATTGACACTGACAACCATATTGTCGTAGGTGTATTCGAGATTAGCTCTTATAGTGCAGTAAGAATTCGATTACGTAGAACTGGACTATTTTATCCTAGGGATGACATGGTTGATAGTTTGCTTACACATTTTGGGCAATCTCAAAAACATTTTAAAGAGAGCAATATACTCATAGCTCAGCCAGAATATGGATGTAATGTACTTGATAAATTGTTTCCGTCTTAATAAAAGTTATATAAAAGTTTGGGATACTGTGGTCTCCAATAACGTTTCAATTATTTCGTGAGTTTTAATATATTTAAGGAAATACAGTAAACAAGTTATCTAAGGTTCTTATTTCTTAATGTTTAACTGATATTTTAATTTTGGTTTTGACCACCTTTATTTAGGTAGATAATTTTCAACGTTTAGCTGACAAGATTTGTGGTTGTTTAACATTGTTTCTAGATTCTGCATATATACAATACTCTACTTTAAGCCTCGTTTTGTTTATCGGAACTGTTTCATGTTCGAAGTAGATCAATGACTTAATTACTATACAGACTATGTTATATCATTTTTTTATTTTATCATTAACTTTAGGGCTATGCTTGTAATTATTAGTACCAAGCTTATATCAATCATGCGCTCATGCATTTATAACTTGAACCTCTATGCTTGTATTCATGTATCATTTTATAATTGTAGGAGCTACTACAAATGCACAAGTACTGGATGTCCTGTGAGGAAACATGTGGAAAGAGCTTCACACAATATAAAATATGTACTTACTACTTATGAGGGAAAACACAATCATGGTGTCCCTACTGCTAGACATAGCAATCATTTTAGGTCAAGTGATGGGCGTTTACCTCCCGGTGGTGCAAATGGTCAAATGGCTCTTACTTTAACGAGAAATGGAAGTACCCCAAACCCTGAAACTCAAGTTCAAAGTCTTGCACCTCATTTTGATAGAAAACCTGAAATTGGCAATGAGTTTCTGAGGTCCAATTTGGTTGGAAGTTTCAGTAATGATATGAAGTTTGGACCTTCTTCCATGTACCAAATGAAATATCCTTCCTTGAATAACACCATGCCTTATGGCTCCTATGGACTGAATCATGATCGTCTTGCAGGCCCTCAAGGTGGACCTCTTTCCTCAGTGTTCCCTGATTTTTCCATGCCATCGAATCTTCCTTCTTCATCTGTAAATTTTTCAATGAATGGTATTAATTTTAACCGTGTGAAACCAATGGGTCCTGTGCACCAATCTTTCCACTCAGGGCAGCACGTGAAGGAGATTGAATCAGGGTTCATAAGGCCTAAACAAGAGCAAAAGGATGATATGATGTATGGTACATGCTTACCAACGGTTGATCATGCAAATGCTTCAAACGCTTCTTCGTCAGCATCACCATCCATTTATAAACGTGCCATGCAAAATTTTCCTGCATAATCTAGTCTTCATAGCTCCAGGCTTCATGCAAAAATTTTATCATAATCTAGTCTTCACAACAGTTGCTGGAAACAGAAGGTTCTGTATGTTGGCTTTTAATTAGTATTTTTAGGGTTTTAAACTATCATTATAGTTTCAATTTTTTAATATTTATTGAAAGGTTAAACAAACTTCGACATCTTTATACAGATTTGATACAGATATTTGTAACAAGTCATTGATAGATAATTTTATTGTAATGTTATAAATATTGATGAGAAAATTATAAGTTTGGCTAACAATTGGCTTTTTGAAAAGTTGTAAAATAAGTGAAAAGTTGAAAATTCGACCATATGATATAAATTTAAGCCTTTCTGAGAGAATTAAGATGTACACCAATTAAGTCCTAAAAGGGCTTATGTGGTATCGTTTCAAAATTTATTTGGTGAAAGAAATCTTTGATTATCAAAACTTGCTAGTGAGAAGTTGTTCTAGCTTAACCACATGTATTAATTTCAAGTCTCTAAGAATGCAAATGTGATTAGTTGGGACAGTTTTGTCTTCGAAGGATCCTACCCAACTTAAAAAAGATTGCTCCAGATGGTGGAGAATACTTGTGATTTAAACAAAAGAAATTGATCACACATTTTCGGGGACTAACTTAATGGTTTATTAATTAGAACAATTATTTTTTTTATCTCATTCTAGATTAATCTCACATACACTCATTTTTAGACATTATAATGAAAATTTATGTTATAGTGGTTGTTAATCACAGGAACTGATTATCGTCAAGGTATAGCCTAATTGATAAGTAATTGAGCTTTTTAAGCATGTTGTTTGGATTTTATTTTTAGGCCATATAGATGGGAAAGACATTGTTGTGAAAGACTACATCTAAGTCAATAGTCTTTTTGTCTACTAAATAACATCATTTTTTTTGATGTAACGTAAAAAACATTATATCCTCACTTATAAATAAGAAACTAATTAACTTTTGGGATAATAGTTATTTCTCCCGATAAATGAATATTGTTCCAAAGAATTAAATATTGAACATTTTGTTCAATTTCGAGATCTAATGGAACCTTACAACCACTAGATTAATACCTTATTGATATATATAAAAAACTTGATGCAAATTCAAGAAAATTTCTCTCGTTAGTAATAATTGTTATAGAAATACTTTTTTATATTTATAAGCAAATCTTAGACTCTTATACTTTCCGTTGTGTAACTCCACGAACTGAACTGGCTGTTTACGTTCTACATAAAGATTATGCAGAAAACTTATAACTATCAAAACCGAATGAGAATAACTAATTATTTTAGCAAGGTTGCAATAAAATAATCATAAGTCATAACAATGATCATTAGTCACACACCATAATCATCTGAATATATTTTTTTACCATTAGAACACAAATCATTTTTCAGTTGTACTAAAAAAAAAAGTAACTAATGTATGAGAACCAATATAAAAATTCAACTTTGATGTTATATTGGTTGTCATACATTAGTTATTTTTTTTAGTATAACTAATGTACATACATGATTTTGATGCAATAATAATTATATCATTTTCAAAATCATGCATCATGCATTAGTCACTCATGTTAGAGGTTCATGGAAAATTAACTAAGTATTTTCAGAAATCTTTTAATCGATTAAGACATTGGTTAGTTGATTAAGTCTTTGAAAAAGGAAACTCGTTAATCGATTAAGGACATGGTTAATTGATTAAGTCGATTTCTCTTTTGGAATCTTGGATGTTTTAAAAGAAACTTTAATCGATTAAGTAATTATTTAATCGTCTATCCCTAACAGAAAACAATTTGACACTGGTATTTCACCACCTTTTCCCATGGGAAAAATGTGAAGAAGATCTGGCTCCTGACATTGGCACGAATTTATGAAGACACCAACATCACAAAAAAGAAGAAAATGAAGAATACTTACGAAGACAATCAAGACAAAGCTTCAAGAAATTAGAATATAAATATTTAGGTATTTCTATCCTTATACTATAATCTACACACTTAGTAGTAATGCTCAAAAGTATTTTAAAAGAAAATTGATAAACACAGAGTATAAATGAAAACGATTTTCAAAATATTGTGTAACAAGTTACTATATCTAAGTAACATGTTACTCTGACTAAGTAACAGGTTACTAGAACTAAGTAACATGTTACACGTGTGAGAAACGAGTTATCCAACAAAAATTGATCAGGGTAATTGATTACCATGTGGGTAACCGATTACACAACACTATAAATAATTACCTAGTTGGACAGAGCAGTTGGGTAATCAATTACACCTTATTAGTAATCGATTACTTCCTGTTAAAATCAATTTTCAGTTGGACAACAAAGTTGGGTAATCAATTACATCGATTAAGCAATCGATTATTGAGAGTTGTTACACCATTTTTTCAGATTCAAACCACACAACTTTCAACCCAAACAAAATGGTTTCATTCAAAACAAATCATACCTTTTCATAGAGGTATTCTAGTTGATTGGAAAGTCTATATAAATTCTTTAAAACTCATTTGAAATAACAAGATTACACACAATTTCATAACATAACTCATATTGAAATCACTCACTAAAACTACAATTTTCTGAAATACTTGTTCTACACTTGATGCAACTTGTTCTTAACTTTCAGAAATTGATTTGTAAAGTTGCCTTAAGTGTTATTGCAAGTTATTCAAACCTTGTGAGCATTAGTACTAAAGTATATATTGAGTTATTGGATTGCAAGAGTTTATAACTTCAAAATCTTGTAAAGGCAATCCATTGCCATTGTTAAACATATTCTTCATTCAAAGTTGTGAATTACTTTCTTTCATATGGTGTGATAAGAAAGGGGATAAAATCACTTGGAAATGGCGTTTTCCAAAGAGTTATATAGGTGTTAGAGAGTGATTAAGGTACAAGGGAATTTCGGAGTGAGAAATTGTAATTACTACTCTTAATATCTAGTGAAGAAATCTCTTGTTCTGCAAGAGTACTAGACGTAGCCTTCGATGGACAAGAAGGTGAACCAATATAAAAAACATATGTGTAATCTCTTCTCTTTATCTCCTTACGTTTACTTGATTATTTCTGCATATTATTTTCCGCTGCTATTAACTCTTGAATTTTGCAGAAAAATCAATCATAGTTGTAAACAACTAATTCACCCCCTCTTAGTTGCCATCTTAATCTTACAATTGGCACTAGAGCTTTTTTGAGTAAATTATTCTCAAAATTGATACTGCTTCAAAGATGGCCACAAAATCATTTCTATGAGAAGGTTCAAACATCAATCGTCCTCCAAGTTTTGTTGGAGAATGTTACGACTATTGGAAGATCAGAATGAGAATCTTCATAAGGTCTCAAGATCTAGACATTTGGAATGCAATTGAGGAAGGACCCTATGAACCCTTCATAGTTATCAATACTGTGAGGGAAGTGAAGCCGAAATCTTCATGGAATGATGAAGACAAGAAGAAAGGGCAATATGATCTGAAAGCAAAAAAATATCCTAACTTCTGCACTCGATATTGATGAATTTTTTAGAGTATCAAACTGAAAATCTGCTAACGAAGTGTGGGATACTCTAGAGACCACTTACGAAGGAACCGAGGAGGTAAAAAGGTCGAGACTAAATACTCTTTCCTAGGAATGCGAAATGTTTCGTATAAAGCCTGGAGAGAAAATACTTGATTTAAAAAAGAGATTTACCCACCATACAAATCATCTCATTGCACTTGGAAAAATTTTATCAAATAGTGACTTGAACCTAAAATTTCTAAGATCACTTACCAGAACATGACAACCAAAAGTTACAGCCATTTCTGAAAAGAAAAGTTTATCAAAAATGTCCCTGGTTTGGTAAAAGTGGAAGAAAAGAAGAAGAAGAATATCTCTCTCAAGGCAAAAGTGGATAGATAGGATTCATCAGAAGATGAATCTGAAAAAAAGAGATGGAAGATATGAGTTTGTTCGTAAAGAAGTTCAGGAAGTTCCTTAAAAGGAATAAAGGCTCTAGAACTAGACAAATGAATAAATTTACCAAGAACAATGACGCTTCCACTTCAAACCAAAACACTACATGCTTCGAATGTGGCAAGTCTGGTCATATGAAAATGGACTGTCCAAATCTAAAGAAGAATACCTTCAAGAGTAAGAATGAAATGAAGAATGGATGCAGAGCCTATATTGCTTGGGAAGATAATGATACCAGTTCCGCCTCTGAACCAGAAAATGAAGAATAAGCACATCTCTCTCTCATGGCATCTCATCACTTAGATGATGAAGAGATAAATGAATCTAACCTATTTTATTCTTTTGAATTGCAAATTGCATTTAACGATTTACATGATGAATACGTCAAACTCACCAAACTATTTTTAAAACAAAAAAAATGAGTTAGAAGTATTCAGAAAGAAGTCATCATCTTCTTCATGTCAAAACTACATTACTCTTGAAAAGAAAATTTCAAAATTAAGTCTTGAATTTAATAAAAACAAGAGTAGCAAAGAACTGGACAAAATTATCAAGGTTTAGAGACATTCTACAAACCGGAGAGGTCTTGGCTATTCTAAAAGCTAAGTTTCTAAAAACAAAATGTCTCAACAAAGATAAACTTTCAAAAACAAAGTATCCCTACATCTAATGTTAATAATAATAAATCTAGGATACACAAGCATCATCCCATATGCATTTACTGTAAGAACCATGGGCATACACCAAACACTTGCATGATTAGAAAACATAGTGTATCCTTAGGTCATTATAGATGGGTTGAGAAAGGTGTAACCATGTAGAACTCAAAGAAAATTGGGTACCTAATATTACTTAACCTGTTTTGCAAAAAAATTTGAGAGTTGCCTGCAATTTATGGTACTCGGACAGTGGCTGCTCAAAGAACATGACGAGTGAGAAAGATAAGTTCTCTAACCTTACTCCAAGGGAAAAAGGCTATGTCACAAATGGTGATAACAACACGGGAAAAATACTTGGAGTTGGTAGAATCGATAAGCCACCTTCAACGACTATAGAAGGAGTATTATATGTCGAAGGACTCAAGCACAACTTGTTGAGCATAAGTCAACTATGCGATAAAGGATTTGATGTGGCATTCTACCTGGATAAATGCATCATCAAAATTAAGGATTCTAATAACTCTAAATTAATTGGTAAGAGAATAAATAATATTTATATGATTGACGTAGATTCCTCTTTACCGATAAAATATTTAGTTGCTAATAATAATAATGATGCATGACTTTGGCATAGGAGAATTGCTCATATTCATATGGATCATTTGAATAAACCGATTAAGAAAATTTTGTTGTTGGTTTACCCAAAATGAAGTTTGTTAAAGACAAACTATGTAGTCCTTGTCAAATGGGTAAACAAACAAAGACTTCTTTCAAACCTCAGCATATGGTTTCTTTCGATAGACCATTGCAGTTACTACACATGGACTTATTTGGCCCCTCAAGGATCAAGAGTTATTGTGGTAATTACTATGCTCTTATTATAGTATACGATTTCTCAGGATATACTTGGACTCTATTCTTAATTCATAAGAATGAGGCATTCATCACCTTTAACAAATATGCTAAAAATGTTCAAAATGAAAAAGCTATAAAAATCACTGCTATAAGAAGTGATCATAGAGGAGAATTTCAAAATGCTTCTTTTGAAGAATTCTTTGACGACCTAGGTATCAATCACAATTTTTCTGCTCCTAGAACACGACAATAAAATGGTGTTGTAGAGAGAAAGAATCGATCCTTAGAAGAACTTGCTCGTACAATGTTGAATGAAACTAATCTCACAAAATATTTCTGGGTTGATGTAGTGTGTTTTAAACAGAGTTCTTATAAGACCAATTCTCAAGAAAACCCCCTTATGAACTCTTTATAGGTAGAAAACCAAACATTTCTCATTTGCATGTATTTGGTTGTAAATGTTTTGTTTTAAATAATGATAAAGATTACTTAGGCAAGTTTGATGCAAAAGATGATGAAAGACTCTTCCTAGGCTACTCTCTTACGAGTAAAGCTTATAGAATTTTCAATAAAAGAACTTTTGTCATAGAAGAATCTGTTCATGTATCTTTTGATGAAACCAATCCTATAACAAAGGATGTGTTAACTCTTGATGAAGAGGACTTTCCAAGTTCCCTTTTAAAGGAGGATTCTTTTACCAATGCAACAACCAATACTAAGCACTTGAAAATGGATGATGTTTTATCCTTTCGAGAAGAGCATATTCATTCTGATTTACTCAAAGAATGAAGAACTCATCGAGACCATCCTATTGACAACATCATTGGCGACATACGTAAGGGTGTCACTACTTGTTTAAAGCTAAATGATGCTTGTTTGAACATGGCCTTCATTTCTCAAATAGAACCTTCCAAGATTGATGATACAATCGAGGATGAACACTGGATTCTTGCTATGCAAGAAGACTTGATCCAAATTGAGAGAAATGAAGTTTAAGAACTTGTTCCTAGAACAAATAATAGGCATGTTATAGGAACTCATTGGGTATTCTGTAATAAATCAGATGAAAATGGAATTATAGTTAGAAATAAGGCTAGACTAGTAGCACAAGGATACAACCAGGAAGAAGGTATAGATTTTGATGAGACCTTCTATCTTGCTGCTAGACTTGAAGCTATTCTGTTGCTACTTGCATATGCACGCTCTTTAAATTTTCATTTATATCAAATGGACGTAAAGAGTGAATTTCTTAATGGTTATATACAAGAGGAAGTGTTTGTAGAACAACCTCCAGGTTTTGAAGATTACAAACATCCTTCTTATGTCTATAAACTAAAGAAAGCTCTCTATGGCTTAAAGAAAACTCTGTGTGCTTCGTAAAAACGTCTAACAAAATTTCTTATTGAAAAAGGTTTTACAAAAGGAAAGGTCAACACTATACTATTTATTAAGAAAATAATTCATCATACTCTTCTTGTTCAAATATATGTAAATTATATTATTTTTGGTTCTACTAATGAAACCTTGTGCTGTGATTTTAGCAAAATGGTGCAAGGGGATTTTGAAATGTCTATGATGAGGAAGCTAAATTACTTCCTTGTATTACAAATAAAACAACTCAAGGATGGTATTTTTGTGAGTCAATCCAAATACTGCAGAGAGTTGCTGAAAATATTTGAAATTGATGACTGCAAGCCAGTTACCACTCTTATCGGTTATGGCACATACATTGATACAAATGAAGCTGGAAAATGCATTGATATCAAAGTATCGCTGTATGATCGGTTCCCTACTTATTTAGTTGCCAATAGACCTGCTATTTGTGTACTCGATATCAATCATAACCAAAAGAATCACATTTAGTTGTTGTTAAAAGAATCATAACATATCTAAAAGGCACAACTGAAGTTGGATTATGGTATCCAAAAGGAAGTATATGTGATTTGGTTGGATATTCATATTCAGATTTTGCTGGATGCAAAACTGAGTGAAAAAATACAAGTGGTACTTGTCATATACTAGGAAATGCATTGGTCTCATGGTCATGCAAGAAACAAGCATTGCTCTAAGTATTGCTGAGGCATAATACATAGCGGTAGGTAGTTGTTGTGCCCAAGTGTTGTGCCTTAAACAACAATTGCGAGATTATGGCTTGGAATTAGGCTGCATACCCCTAAAATGTGATAAAATAAGTGTTATAAATCTCACAAAGAATCCAGGGATGCATTCTAAAACCAAATGCATAGATATAAGACATCATTTCCTTAGGGACCATGTCCAAAAGAAAGATGTATCTGTAGAATTTGTTGATACTTATGACCAACTAGCAGATATATTCACTAAACCCTAGGCAATAGAACCTTTCTCTAAAATTAAACGTGAATTAGGCATACTTGATGAAGCTTACTTGTCTTAAATACTTACTCTTGATTATAGGTGTGCTTCATTATGCTTATAATATGGCTACTTGTACTTAAAACTGCTTTATTGTTTTCAAAATTTTCAAATTATTGGATATGTAATTGATTAAAAATGTTCAGTAACCGATTACCAAGCATCAGGTATGCCTAAAAAATCAAATTCTGAATTCAGTAACTGATTACTCTGGAGAGTAACCGGTTACAACATTAAGTAGGAAGCTTCAGTAATCGATTACCCTCATATTAAATTGCATGTGTGCCCAAAGGACATTATATTTGGATTTAAAAGGGACAAGAGGCTAAGAAAGCTAACACTAATGGACCTAAGACTATTTGTGTATCTAAAACATGCAAGTAAATATTGTTTTCTAGGTTTGTTTAAGGACATATGAACATTAATGGTACTTGGACATTGGATGTTCTAGGCACATGACGGATGATAAGCCCATGTTTATTGAGCTTTCACATAAGGAGAAACATCATGCCACATATGGAGATAACAATCAAGGCAAGATACTTGGAGTTATAAATATTGGTAATGCTTCATATACAATCATTAAAAATAAGCTCTATGTGGAAGGCTTGGAGCATAATCTTCTAAGCAATAGCCAATTATGCAACAAAGGTAATAAGATAATCTTTGACTCCAAGTGTTGCATTATTAAAAGTGACGTAGACGATAGTGTTAAATTTATTGGTCATATGACAAATACCATATATATGGTTGATTTGGATGATATCCCGTCCTTATTTTGAAAATGCTTAATTTGAAAAGAGGATGACATTTGAATTTGGCATAGGCGAACTGGTCATATCATTTTGAATCATTTGAATAAATTAGCTACAAAGGACCTAGTAATCCGTCTACCTAAACTCAAGTTTAACATGGAAGAAACTTATGATTCTTGCCAAAAGTGAAAACAAATCGAAAGTTCTTTATCTTCTAAAAACATGGTATCCAAACAAGGCCATTAGAGTTACTTCATATAGACTTCTTTGAACCATCTCAAATAATGAGTTTTGGTGGAAGTTATTATGCACTTGTTGTTGCATATGACTATTTTGTTATTCACATGAACTATTTTTCTTGCACTCAAAAGTGATACTTTTAAATCTTTCAAGAGCTTACCAAGTTAGTCCAAAACCAAATGAACCATAAAATTACGACTATAAGAAGCGATCATGGTGGTGAATTTGAAAACCACAAATTTGATAAGTTTAGCAAAAAACATGGTATTGACACCGTTATTCTGCTTCTAGAACTCCTGAACAAAATGAAGTTGTTGAAAGGAAAATAGAGTTCTTGAGGGTTGGCTAGAACCATTTTGAGTGAGAGCCAAGTGCCCAAATACTTTTGGGCGGATGCGGTTCATGCCGCTTACTATGTTATGAATAAAATGCTTTTAAAGCCTATTTTTAAGAAAACCTCATATGAACTTTTTAAAGGCAAAAATCCAATTATTTCTCATTTTCATGCTTTTGGATGCAAGTGTTTCATTTTGAATAATGGAAAAGAACATTTATGTAAATTTGATACAAAAGCAGATATATGAATATTTCTTGGTTATTCTAATCATAGCAAAGCTTATAGAGTCTTTAATAAAAGGACAATGATAGTTGAAGAGTCTATACATGTGATATTTTATGAGTCTTATCCAAAAGATAAGAGGAAATGTATTTGTGATGATCTTGTAGGTACTCTTGAGGATGCATACTTGCAAGATCAAGAAGCTAAAAAATGTATGAAAGAAGATCCAGATTAAAATGAAGAACTTGAAAGAATGCCACATGCATGGAAGACAAAGAAGGATCACCCTATCTAGAATGGAATAGGTGATATTTTTAAGGGAGTGGATCACCTTAATAAGTTTTACTTTTTTTTCTCAAATTGAGCCTAAGACTATTGATGAGGCCATTGAGATGAGCATTAGTCACTAGCTATATAAGAAGAGCTAAACCAATTTGAAAGAAACAAAGTTTGGGATTTAGTCCCTAGAACAAGTGATCATCTTATAACATACACCAAATGGGTGTTTAGAAAGAAACTTGATGAGTCCAACTTGATTATTAGAGCAAAGCTAGATAAGTATTAAACATTATAATCATGAAGAAGATATTGACTATGATGAGGCATATGGCTCCCGTAGTAAGATTAGAGGCTATAAGAATTTTTTTAGCCTTTGCATCTATCATGCATTTCTAATTATTCCAAATAGATGTAAAAGTGCATTGTTAGATGGTTTTATTCAAGAAGAGGTGTATGTGGATCAATCTCCCTATTTTGAACACTACCAATTTCCTAATCATGTTTTCAAATTGAAAAATGCCTTATATGGATTAAAGCAAGCTCCTCTAGCTTGGTATGATAGGCTAAATTATTTTCTTTTAGAGAGGAAATTTGAAAGGGGTAACGTTAATACCACCCTTTTCATACTGAAATTAGAAAAAGATATATTTTATTAGTACAAATATATGTTGATGATATTATATTTGGTACTACTAATGATTTTTGTGTAAGAAGTTTTTTGAATTGATGAAAGAAGAGCTTGAAATGGCTATGATGGGAGAGCTTACTTCCTTTCATGGACTACAAATCAAGCAAATGAAAAATGGAATATTTGTTCGTCAAACAAAGTATTACGAGGAGCTTTTAAAAATATTTGAAATGGAAAAAGAAAAGGACGCTTCCACACCAATGACTACTTCATTTAATCTTGATAAGGATGAAAAAGGCAAAGCTATCGAGGTAACTAAATATCATGGTATTAGTGGTTCATTACTTAACTTCAAGTGGACTCAGTATTATGTTTAGTGTGTGGACGTGTTTAGATATGAAGCTAATCCTAAAGAATCACATCTCACGATCACTAAAAGAATTATGAAATATTTGAAAGGAACTTTAAGCATGAGATTATGGTATCCTGGGGATGCATTATTGAGCATAATAGGTTATTCCGTTCCCAATTTTGCTGAATGTAAAATGGATAGGAAGAGTACAAGTGGTACTTGTCATCTATTAGGTTGCTCACTAGTATCATGACATAGTAAAAAGTAAGTATGTGTTGCTCTTTCAACCGTCAAAGTGGAATACATTGCCACTAGTGTCTGTTGTGCCCAAAATTTTATGGATGAAACAACGACTATTATATTTTGGTCTTTTGCTTGATAAAATACTTATTAAATGTGATAATAATAGTGGCATAAATCTTTCTAAGAACCTTGTTTTACATTCTTGCACCAAGCATATAGAAATTAGGCATCATTTTTTAAGAGATGATGTTCAAAAATGTGAATGTGTGATTGAATTTGTTGAAACTTCAAAGAAACTAGTCCATATATTTGTTAGTTGTATCCAAGTTCGTTTTTAAAACTCAATGAATCTTTTTTATCTCTATTCATTGCCTATATTGTTTACTTGAATGTATGCCCTAATTTCTTATGTATGTTCCTATATGATTAGGTATCCTTGTTTGTTATTGATCAGTTTATAGGATAGGCTTTGTCTAGTTAGATCTTAACTTTCCCTAAGCAAAGTTTAAATTGTGTTAAATGCTGTGAAAGAACTATGATTAATCGATTACCTGAGAACAATTTTAAATTTTGTTAATCGATTAAACTAACCCTTAATCGATTATTTGGGCAAATTTTTAAATTCGTTAATCGATTAGCACTAACTTTTTAAATAGAGTTCCAATGAAAATGTTAAATACGAATTTCAAACCCTAGAACTTCAATCTTTCTCTAGAAATAATCACAAACCTCAAATCTTAAAGTGTTTTTTATTAAATTGAAAACCTCATTACTTAATTTCGTCTATTCAGTAGGTATTATCCTCGTATTCCATCTATTTATCCTCCAAATTCTTTAACCTAGATTTTCCCTTCTTTTAGAAACCCTAGCCCTCAATCGGTTAACTAATTGATTAAACATTATGTTGCCAATATGAGTGAATGGAGATCAAAGAAAGTGAAACACACTTCTGGGATCAAATGTTCTTCTCACCATCCTACACTATAGATAAATTTTGACAGTGGTGGATCCTCCTTCACTCAAGGTAGTAGAGTTAACACTTAGAGAAACACTTACTATACCACTGCTCCACAATATGAAAGGTTTCCCAAGTTTATCGGTCCAAAGCAGACGTAGATTCAAAATGCGAATATGGTGTAGATGCTAGAGCAAGGTTTTCAATTCCCGCTGGAATTAGAGGTACAAGGGGCCAACACCTTTCTTGAGCTTAATGGTAACATTTTCCTTAATCTAGTTTGAGAATTTTATGGCAACTTCTAGTATATGGATGGGAGATATGTTAGTGTTATTAAGGGAAAATTGATAATTTTGGATGATGAGCTATTTTGGAAGTTGGAGGCTTGGCTAGTTATTGCTCTCTGTTAGGCAATTGCAACAATGTATTGTGAAATTCTTACAAGTCTACTGAGATGTATAAGTCTTGCCGTAGAGAACCACATTAATATGTCCCAAGCTAAATTCATTGCATATGTATTGGTTCAACAAAATAGAAATCATGCCCAACTAATTGGTAATGATTTGAAGCTTATCTATGTTGTTAAGGAAGGGATCATGGTGAATTGGCCTGCTGAGATTCTTAAAGTGATGTTTGGCATCGCTTCATCTTCATCAAGATTGTAGGCTTATGGAATCTTTATCTCTCGTGTCATTTAGCATGTTGGCTTTGACCCAATTAACAAGGAGATAATTGCCGTAAATCCTAGGGAGAATCTCATAGATGATTGTCAGATCCACAAGATGAGTATTTACAAATATGATGGAGTATGGATGTATCAGGAAGACTATCAAACTACGTTTGGACCAATACCTTAATGAGCGCATTGATTATGGAATGCAAACAATGGAAAATATAATGCATTCAATGGAAGAAAGGATCATGGCTGAGTTTCATAGACAAGAATATGAAAATAAGACTTTCTTTGATCGTTTTAGTTTTTTTTAACACATTTGGCGACTTCTCTCTACCACCTCCTAGTAGCTAGTCTAGTTAAGGAGACAATAAGTAGTCCTAGTTGGTTTACTCTAGGGTGTGTGTCTTATTTTGTCATTGTTGTGTTGTACTTTGTATGACTATGTATGGTTAAATTATGTTTTTCTTTGGTGTTTTTCGCATATTTGATCCTTGTTGTTTTTCACATATTTGATCATTGTTGTTTTTCACATATTTGTCATTCTAGAAAGTTGCAACATTTGAAATATTGTTTTGTCATCATAAAAAGGGGGATTGTGGATGCAAGTATACAAAAACATGATTTTTATGAAGATAAAGCTTAAAGCTTAAAGGCTATGGACAAGGAGAAATCAACTACAACAACATGAATACTCAAATTCAAGCTTCAAGAAAGGATCATCAAGGCTAGAGTAATCTTTTTATTTTTAGGTCGTAATATGCTTTGAATGGATAGAGTCTAAGATGGGTGAACCTATTGATAAAATCACATATTAGAGTATGAACATAATGCATATGAGATTTTCATCCATAACATGAATTAGGTGCATTTAGAAAACATACATGATTTTGATGCATTAATACTTATATCAGTTTCCATTTTGGAATCTTAGACATTTTAAAGAAAGGTTAATCAATTAAGTAGTTATTTAATCGATTATCCCCAACAAAAAACAATTTGAAACTGAATGGTATTTCACCATCTTTTTCCGTGGGAAAAAACACTTGCATACATGAACTTGATGCAAGATTGATAGACAAATTTTGAAGAGTGTTTTTTCTGAAAAGAGTGATAAAAACTTTCATATGAAAAGAGAGAGTTTTATGAATATTTAAAAGAGTTTACTTTCATCCATTGAGTGTTTTCAAATATTTACCTTATTTTATCTCATAATAATTCATATTCATCTATGAGATTATGAGATTCATCCAAGGGTAGTGTATGATTAGCACATCATAGGTGCAAAGAGCTGTGTACACGTTTTTACAGATGGATTTGTAAATTTTGCTCTTTGGGTTGTGAGGCATCACCTTGGAAGAAGAGAGAAACTTAAGAGAAATCGTAGGTTACGGTCAAGGTCCAAGAAGATGTGCCTTTGGATAAACTTGGTTTGAAGTGGTGTGGATCCATTAGAAGGTAGGTCCAAGAGAATTCTTGGTGGATGAAGGTTTTATATAATCATTTGATTTCTTCTTAGTAAAGCAAATCTCCCAAGATCAGAAGGGGAGGACTGGGTGTAGATTGCAGTGGATTGGTAATCTAACCAAGATAAATCGACCATGTTATCATCTCTCTTTCCCCACACTTTTACTTTCATGCAATCATCGTATTTTATCTATCTTTGATTACATTCATATAGAGATTATTGCATATGTGAATCTGCATGATTAATCACTTTCATTAATATGTTTAAGTGCATATTAGATATTATTAATCATTGTTTTCTACTACATTAAGAGCAAAATGATTTTCTAAAAAACTAGCAAGGTTAATCGATTAAACCATATGATAATCGAATAACTCATGCTTTATGTTAATTGATTAAGCAACCATCTAATCGATTAAAACAAGTATTTTTTAGATTATCATTTGTATTCGAGTTGCTTTCAATTTTTAATTGATCCACCAATTCACTACCCCCACTAGGTGAAATTAGAGTCCTTGTTAACCAACACCCCTCACCCTATGGTAAGGAACTAATCTCTTTTGGGGTACGTGGTTGTGCCTCCCAACAAATGTACATTGTTTATTGTAAATCCAAAAGTTTACATATATGCCAATATCATGCAAATTTTTTAGCAAAGATTACAAGTAAAAAAACAAAAATAATAAAAAGTTATCCTAAGACATCCAACAACACATTTTTAAACTAGTTTTTTCCTTTTCTTTGTTCGTTTGAGGCTTGTATTATCCTTATTCGGAAGAATGTAAAGATTCACCCACATCTCCTCATCGTGATCGTCTCTTCTATGTAATACATCATATGTAGTTGGTCCATTCTCACATAATTGTGATGTCCCAAAAAAGGATCATCTTTAGTATCAATATCTACATGGTCTTGGTCATCAATATTATTGACTTGTTGTTTTGTTAGTCAAAAGAACAAAGAATTATTTCATATCAGCTGAGATAATAACATATAGTACTTGTTGACCTTGTGATGCTAGAATAACATGCTAATCTTTATATCCTGGCCTATTAAGATTTACGTGCACAAACTCTAACTCATCAACTTGAAAATAATTGTTGTTATCAACTGCATTAAAATAAAAAACAACACCCAAAATGTTGTGTAATTTAATTCCCATATGTGTTTAACGACTCCGAAGTATGACATATTTACATATATTGAGAGTCTATATTTGTCACTTGACATTTGTATAGTTTGAGCAACAACATGTGAAACTATGATGGCGACTAAGTGGGGGTGAATTAGTTGATGAGAGAAATGGTCAAGTATTTTGTGATGTATCAGAATGTGAAAGAAATAGAATAATATTGCAAAACTTTTAACCATGTTAAACTCAAAATGTAAACACAAGAAGAGGGTAGAAGTAGAGTACACAAATATTTTTATATTGATTCACCTTCTTGTCCACCGAAGGTTACATCTAGTACTATTGTCGCACAAGAGATTTTTCCACTAGATACTTTGATTTGAAATTACAATTTCTCTCCCCGAGAACCTTGTACCTTACACACTAGCAAATATCCCACCCTTGGAAACCAACCTTTCCAAGTATGCTCTTCTCCTTACAACCACACGCTTGTGATGACAAGTTTACAATGAGATGAAGAATGATAACAATGGTTGGATTGCCTTTAAAAGTTTTGACAATGACATAACTTGCAATCCTTTGACTCTTTATATACTTAGTAAACAAATGTTGTTGAAAAGTGTTTAAGAAAACTTTAAGAACTTGCACTTTAACAAGTTCAGAAAACATGTGAAAATTTAGAACAAAAGTTGAATTCAAGTGCCAAGAATTGTTTACAAAAGTTATGGAATTTCTTTGTATATTGAGTCTTCAAATGAGTATTTCAAGGCCTTTAAATATGCTTCCAAACAGCCATGGTACCCTTCCATAGGTTGGGACACGTTTAGAGTGAAACCCATTGAGTTTGGATGAAAACATTTCATTTTAGATTTGAAAATATAGTTTAACAATATAGTGTAATTGGTTATATCACTGATGTAATCGATTACCGAAAGCTTCTGTCTTTTGAAATAATCGATTATCACATTTTGGTAATCGGCTAAACTATGACTGTTATTTTGTAAAACTATTTTCTTTGTCAAGTAACCTGATACATAATCCTAGTATCCTGTTATCAACTATCACATAATGCTTGTAATTTATTCTAAGAGTTTTCAATTCTTTTAGGAAATGACAAATACTAGTGGAACTTGCCATCTTTTGGTCAGCTCCTTAGTATCATGGCATAGTAAAAAGCAAGCATGTGTTGCTTAGTCTACTGTTGAAGCAGAATATATTATCGCTGGTGTGTGTTGCGCTTAGATATTATGGATGAAGCAACAACTATTAGACTTTGGTTTAACACTTGTGATAATACCGATAAAATGCGATAATAATAGTGCCATAAATCTATCAAAGAATCCCATTCTGCATTCTAGAACTAAGCATATTGTGATTAGACATCATTTTTTAAGAGATCTTGTTCAAAATGGTGATTGTATACTTGAATTTTTTGAAACCTTGAAGCAATTGGCAAATATTTTTACCAAGCCCCTTCCATGGGATACATTCTTTGGTATATGCACAGAGCTTGGCCTACTTGATGAAAATATCAAAACTGAGTTGCTTTAGGGTATTGTATACCTTTTCTTGATCTTTAATATATGCTTATAAGTGATATATGTTATGAATGCATGTTTCCTATGCTAAAATTACCTTCATGAATTTTTTTATCCTTCTTTAGTGTGTCATATATCTTTCAGGTTAGTATCTTAGGAATAACATCCTTCCATACTCTAGAAATCTCTAAAACTGCAGTAAAATCTGAGTTAGTTATGTCAATAATCGATTATTCTATGTCTTAATCGATTACTTCGAGTTCTAGTAACCAAAAAATAAAATTTTATCTTGTTTTTAATTGATTAATGTGTGCCTTAATCGATTACCTGAACTCAATATTTTAAAAGTTTGAAAATTTTAAATTGTTTAATCGATTAGCTAGTGCCTTAATCGATTTCATTGGCTCAAAATTCTAAAATTTTGAAAAGTTTAAATTGGTTAATCGATTAACCACTGCATATAATCGATTAATGATAGTAGTATATCAGGTTCACCCTAAATCCTCTTTGCTTCCCCCCTTTTGAATCTTTTCTCAAATTGAGTGTTCCTAACCTATTCAATAGCTAATCTGAACACTAACACATATTTCCATCTTCCTGCAAACCCCAATTTCTACTAAATCTGAAATACTGACCTTTTCTCATTTTATTTGAAACCCTAAATCCCAAAAATCCAAAAAATTGATTATTCGATCGATTAATCATCTCCATACCTGAAAACATGAGTGAACCACATGCAATGAGAGTGAAACCCTCTACCAAACGTTCCAGAGGCATGTAAAAAGATTCATCTTCTGCTCAAGGTGGAGGAAAGAAACGCGGTGATCCCTATTACTCTCCTATACTCCATGAAGCTCGTATAACTAAGTTTCAAGGAATAAAATAAACATACATTCGGTATACAGATGAGGCGTGGCTAGTCAAACAAAAATTTGAGTTTCCACATGGTTTGGAAACCCAAGGAGCGAACAAGTTTCTGGAATTAAAAGGTAAAATTTATCCTTCACTCATTCTCGAATTCTACAATAACTTTAGGTATAAGGATGGGATTTATTTATCAATGGTAATGGGAAAAATGTTAGTTTTGGATGATGAAGTATTTTTGGATGTTGGAGGTTTATCAAGTGATGGATCCATGTTAGGAGATTGCAACAATGAGTTATGGGACTCATTTGATGCTATTGAGATGTATAAATAATGTTTAAGAGGAACTCACCTGTTTATGCAAGGAGAATTGACCAAAGTTAGGTCATTATCCATTGAAAACCGACTCTTGTATTATCTGATTGTGTATATTTTAGTTCAAAGAAACACTAACCATGCTCAACCTACATCAACGATCTCAAGCTAATGTTTGCCATAAGGGAAGGCATTGCTGTAAATTGGGCTTCTGAAATATTAAAGTGATGAATGGTATAATTTATTATTCTTCTTCAAGGTTGCTTGCATATGGGATTTTCATCTCCCGTGTCACTGACTACTCTGAAATCGACACGTCCGAGAGCACCTTGTTAGTGACAACTTTATTCACAAGATGGGCATATACAAGTTTAGAAATGTATGGAAATATGAAGATGATCATAATGCTAATTGTTGCGTATCAGTAGGTCAGAATACACCTAGAAGGGGGGGGGTTGAATAGGTGTTGCAGAAACCTTGTTCCACTTTTCCTATATTTGTGCAAAACAAAAACAGACTACTGTTAATCGATTATGTTTGAGCTTAATCGATTAAACACTCCTCAAATATAATCGATTATGCTTGTGGCTAATCGACTATCCTGATACTCGCACAACTTGATTCTTTGATTTCTTGAATTACAAGTTATTGATTATCGAATCTTTACACAATTAATTGATTAATGAGATTATAAAAAAATAGTAAAAAAATTAAAGCATACAACTCATGTTAATACAATTAATCAACAAAGTAAAGATGGAAAGTAAAGAGATTAGGGATTAGAAAGAGGTGCACAAGAAATTTTATCCTAGTTTATTTGCGGTCCATTGCAAACTACATCCAGGCCTCCCCTTCTGATCTCGGGAAATTTTTCTTCAACTATTGCAATTGCGAGTTTTACAAACACATTACCAATTAAAAAATCAGAAAAACAAAGTTGATCTTTACTTAGCCCCTATGAGCTTGACAACCTAGGTTTGACCTAACTAAATCGCCTACTGCGATCTCCTATCCTTTTGTGATCGGCCCCGACCTTGGTATCGCTCGAACTAAGACCTCTTAGCCTCTATGAAGATCAGAAAGATCTCTCTCGTAATGAAGCAATTCACAAAGAGATCAACTTCCTTGCTCAAACATAATATTTTGAGTTGAATTGAGTACTTAATACTCGAATTCAACAATTGTAACTCATTCTAAAACATAAAGCAGAAAATCCACAAGATCCTAATTCTTAATGAAATTAATGCTTTAGGTTTTCATATATGATTCACACTCTTTTTAGAAAACGATTTTCTTAGAAAACGATTTTCCTCACAAATCTCTCAAAGAAATCAAGAATAACATTAAAGAAATTGATGCATAGAAAACTAGAGCCTATATGCAATAATGTTAAATTCTAAGCCTAAATCAGAATGCAATCACTCCCTAGTTTTTCTAAATGCAATTTCTCCCTGAAAAGCAATCTTTGAAAATGTATGCTCTCTAACAATTTTTTGAAATATGCATGTTATGCCACATTGGCAAGAAATACAGAATTTATACTAAACCTACTGATACTGATATTAATAGATTATCCTTCCATTTAATCGATTAACGGGATGTTAAAAATCAGTTTTCAGTTACGTCTTCATGGATTATATGATGAATTAATCGATTGACGTGCTAATAGAATCAGATCAATTAGTAATAGAATTCTAGATAATCGATTACACTAACTGCTTAATCAATTATACTAAGTTAAAAATGTTTTTATCTACCTATATGATATGCACATGCTTTACATAGCTTTTCAAAATATATTACTTTTAATGCATGAAACTATGTATATGTATGCATAAGTCTATTTATCATAAGGTATCTAGATGATATGTCTCAATTTTAATCTTATTCTATATTAGCTCTTGTCAGACTTTCCACCTAAGTTTACCTAACCTAGACTCAAACTAAGGCACACATCTTGAGACTTCTAAAAACAAGTAAGCATAATAAAGTCCTGAATCTATAGATGCAACCTATGAGTCTTCGACTCATTGTTTGTTGTATGATCTTTAAGATTTCTTGTATTTGTGTTTGTTTCATCAAAACTTCGGTTAGACACAAATGTGCAGGTATTGACTCTTTGCACTTTCACCAAAATGAATGAAGAGTTATCGGATGAAGATATTGCTGAAAATGTTTGTGAGCAAAACCCCGAGCAACCACAAACCGAGGCATATGCTGAGCCTCGAGAACCATCTTTTGGGCTTGCAACTTGGATACTATGGAAGAACGCCTAAATGTGCAAATTGATGGACATTTACAGTCTTTGAGAGACTCCATGGTAATTGAGTTCCAGCAGCAGCAACAGAAGTTATTTGAGGACCTTGAACGCATCATTTTCATTGTGCTCGCCATACATGGCTCATTACAATCACCACCAGCTCAAAAATAGCCTAGATAGGACTTTCTAGAGTCTGGGTGTGTGTATGCTTTTGAGATTGTATTTTGTTGTTGGTTATACTTTGTTTTGAACTTTCTATGTACTTGATGCACTTATTTTGTTGTTGGTATAATAGGTAATTGCTTCGATACCATTATACCAGCGTTAGAATTTATTCTAACAAAGCCGAGATGGGCAAAGAAGGAATGCTTATTCACATGATTATTAAGAAAGTAAGTTGTAACTGGAATATTCTTGAAACCATTATACTGACGTTGGAATTTATTTCAACAAAGCCGAGATGGCGAGCAAAGAATAAAACCGAGTTCTCTTACTTACAAAAGGAACATAACGAAAATGAGAGTATTAATCTTTCAACAAATTGACACTACTGTCAGGACGATTTGTTGAGAGGAGAAAACTCCCAACTAAAATAAACACCGAGATACGCTTTCAACAGACCCCCACCAAGGAGAGGTGGAATCCTAGAATTGAGTCCAACAAAAGTTGTGTTGGCTCAGTAAAAACTACTCTAGCAATAAGTAGATGAAGTATCTCAAAAGCTTATTAATATTCCTAGACACATCAAAGAGTTTTCAAAGTAGCAGATTTTTAGATATGACCAGTGTACTAATGATCATGACATGGGCCAATTCCAGACTCAAACTGAGGAGGTCCAATTCATCAACAATCCTCTAAGGCAAAATTTCTAAAACAATTACACAAGAGGAAATCAGTTTCAAGGAAACCAACCATGGAGGCAAGACAATCCTCAGAAACCACCATTTTATCCTAGACCCAATCAATACCAACACCCTACCCAAGATAAGATTGTTAAACTAGAGGACACTCTGAACCAATTCATGCAAATGACAATGTCCAACCAGAAAAACACCGATGCTTCCCTTAGGAACATGGAGATTCAAATTGAGCAGTTGGCCAAACAATTGACTGAAAATCAGAAAACAACATTTTCTTCCAATACTGAAGTCAATCCAAGGGAGCATTGCAATGATATCTTGTAGGGTGAAACTAGCTCAGCTGAACTTTTGTAGGTAAAGAGTGGAAAAAGCTGGACTTTTGTAGGTAACATGCGTCAAGCTAGTGACGGTAAAGAAGTGTTTGCTGGGAGGCAACCCAATACATTTTGAAAAAATATATATAAATATGTTTTTCTTCATTAAATTTCTTTTTTCCAATTCTTTAATTTCATTTTTTGAAAGAGAAATTTGAGAAAAAATATTTTGCTCCACAAAAACAATTTTTGAAAACCAAATGAAAGAGGAAAATGAGTAAAAAAAAATTGGGGTCAAAATGGGCCTAAATCATGAGCCAACACAGTCCAACATGGACCAAGCCAAAACCAGTCAAAGCTGATTGGTGTGCATGAAGGGGCTGACAGGGCATCTAACGCCCAAACTAGCAGCCACATGGGAGAAAATCTCCCAAAAGAGGATTTATCATATCCTCTTATCTTTTTGAAATCCCATCCTATTAAAACCCCTCTTTGACCGAAAATTCTCCCTTATCCTCATTTTGAAAAACCAAAATAATTGTTCTCCAACAACTCTCTTCAAAAGCTCTCTCTTTTCTTCCAAAAATTCAAGCTTCAAACATGTAAGTACCACGCCCTTCATTCTTAAAAGCTTTAATATTTATTTCATTTTCTTTTTGAAATATTTTTGATTGAGAAACTTTTTTTAAACATCAAGTCAAATTTTTTTCACAAAAGCTCATAGAAAATACCCAAATAAAAAAAGTTTCAAAAAGTTCCATTCTTGGAAATTTTGAAGAACACATATGTGATTATTGATTTTCTTTAACTTTTCTTACATAATTTGTGTTGAATGTATGCTGAATATAATTGAAATATTGTGCATATGAAAAAAAGGAAAAAATTGTATTTTGATGTAGAAATTTTTTAGACTTTTCCTGTAGATGTAAATTCGGTTGATTCATAAACTTTGTGACCAAACGCGCCTAAACATGACTCATTCATAATAATGGAAAAGCAATTTGTAAGGCCTTGGTTTGCTCACAAAGTGTTTGAAAAAATGACTCAACCAAGTGGTAAAAATGTGAAGGAAATGGAGTAAGTTTTTGAACCAAAATTTTGTTCAAAAATTAAAATTCTAACCACATTAAAATTTGTTTTGTGGCTGGAAATTTTGCTGCTTTGGCTTAAAGTTTCACCTCAAATGTTTCTTAAAGGAGAAAAGTCCATACATGCACAAAATTTTGAATTCTTGAAAGTTGTATGAACTTTGTGTTGTATCCTTAGTTTTTCATGATCCAAATCCCTTAAAAACATTAAAGAAATCTGTTTTGATGTGTTAATTAACTTTTGGGGCTGTTTTGGAAAATATGATGCAAACAAAGATTTTGAAAATTTTTACTTGGGCATTTTTTGTGAATATGTGATTTTTTGCTTGGTTGATTGATGAAGTTGATGTTGGGCATGTTTTGATAGCGTTAAAAACATCATGAATTTAGCAATGCATATTCACAACTTGAACATTGAAATGAGCCAAAAAGCATGAGAAAAATTGTATGCCTTGGAAAAATTGTATGCTTACTTGACAACATGCCTGAGAAACCTTTTTGTTTTCAACTCCTAGGAATGGAAAATTTGCTTTGTAAAATGTTTTGTAGTAGTGGAAGAAGTTGAAAAAACAAAGAAAAGCACCAAATTTTTCTCTAAGGATGCCAAGCATATGTTCAAGGAAATAACCCTCAATAGTGCACTAGTTCTAGAAAAGATTTTCAACGTGGAAGAAGAAGAATTGGATGGGTTCATGCTCTTGGTGGCAAACTTTGGATGGAACAAACTCACAACACCCAACAAAATGTTCTCTTTGGATTTTGTAAAGCAATTTTATTCCAACTCTATTGTGTCAGAGGAGGCAAGAGCTAATAGATACACTTAGGTCAATGGTAAGAGTGTACTATGATAAGTACATCATCAATGATTACCTAGGAAACCCATGGTCTCCATCCCCAAATTGTGAGCATGACCTATGTACATTTCAACTCAAAATAAGGGCATCCTCAGAGGGGGAAGGAGAATCACATGATGATGCTCAAGTAAGTAGGAGTTTATGTTTGCAAGGATTGGAGGTCAACCAAAGTGGCCCGATGTTTCGATTTTGTATGACTCAAGCATCTCAACTTTGGACCATCTTTGTGTTGGCTAACATTTGGTCAACTTTTCATGTCTCGGATCTACCTCTAGGCAACGTAAAGCTCATCAACTAAATCTATGAGGAATATTCCATTGACATAACAACCATCATCTCGGTTGGCATCAATGACTGCATATCAAGGGATATACCTTCTTTGATTTTACCATCACTTATTACTGACTTATGTAGGTATCAAGAATTGCCCGGATCTTATGAGGAGATCGTGGCACTCAAAACCAAGATCAACATCAATTATGTCCAATCTCATTGCAAGGAAAGAAGCTTGGCCCAAGCTAGGCACGATTTGAGAAAGAATTTTGGAGATATGGGTTCCTCTTCTCAACCACCACGTAGGAGGGAAAGTAACACCACTTTGGAAGCAATTGTTGAAGAATGACATTTCCAAAACCAATAACAAGTTGTTGTTGAAAGAGTTTTCTTGCTTGGTAAGGCAAATTTCTGATTCATTCATTTAATGACAAGTCGATTCTTTGATCACCATCTTGGCTTTATTGGGGTGAATTCCAACGCTGATATAATGGTTTCAAGAATGTTCCTTAATAAAAAACTAAGCTTCATTGAATTATTAACAACTCCATACTATCTCGGCTTTGTTGGAATAATTTCCAACACTGGTATAATGGTATGAATTTAGCAAATTAATACAAGTGATAATGAGTGATATTTATTTTCATTTTCCTTCTTTAACCGAACTACTTCCATATGGAAGGTTGGTAAACAACAAATAAATAAACCAATAAAGTTAGAATTTAATCGTGCCACTTCTTTTGAAGGGTTGATATAAAGAATAAAGAATAAAGCAATAAATAAATGTTAATTGTCGAAATGTCAATGACTGAAAGTAAATGTTAGTTGCGGAAAGTAAATGACAGAAAGTAAAAGGTAGTAGTTAGATCACTCATTATAACTGTGTATTTTTTCTTCTCACAAAGATACAACTTATGAATTAAATTGCACTTTGATTCAAGGTTTCTTTCTTTTTCAAAAAATAAAGTTTATAAATTAACGGGGTACTATTTTAAATTTGCATCTCTTTCAAGATTCAATTGTAGTATAGTATAAGGTTAAGTCGAACCACAAAGAATTGCCTAATAGAATATTATTATAAACACGTTATATTACTAATAAAGTTTAAACATATTTTTGATTTGGTTTTGTTTATGAAATATTAACAAGTAAACATAATCATAAAACAACTATTATAAACAAATTCTTGAGGAGGAATTGATTGGAAATATGGAATTATTTCTCTACTTGATTTTTGAAAACATTACAAGTTATGTGTTATACTTTCGGTTAACTCCACACATCATTTCTAAATCCTTCATCTAGTGTCCTAGAGTGATAAGATGAATTTCAAACCTTATGTAATGCACTAAAAGTGTATGAAAGGTAAAGCTTATCAAATTAGGTATTTTTGGCACTTATCAAATCCCCCCAACTTAAGACTTTGTTTGTCCTTAAACAAAAGGTAACGCTTATCCAAATTCAAGCCTTGGCTAATTTTTTTTTAAGATATGATTTACATGATTTCAAATTTGCTTAAGCATGATTAAAAGAAAAAAAAAATTGCAATGAGATTTTTCATGATTTGTGAATTTTTAACACATAATGTTTCAAATATGAAATTTATGCTTTTGTTCATAAAAAATGTGCAACAATTTACCTAAGCAAATATTTTTCAATCAAAAAGTGTTTTTGCACACAAGTTCAAAATTGGAACTTCAAAGGGGTAAGTGTTTCACTCAAATTTTCAACCATTTGATTGTAGTAATTTGAACTTGTTCTTTGTCTCACCTATTCTCTTAAATTGTATAATCAATTAAGGATCACTAAGGTCCTTTTTTTCGGTTGTAATAAAGCTTGGTTTGGACAATCATGGTTTTTCTAGGTAATTAAGTTAGGTTAAAGTCAAAAGAAAGCATCTTTTGAAATTTTTTCTCCATGAAACATTTTACTCTACTTTTTTTTCCATAATTCTCTTTTTTCCAACCTCTTAACTTTTGAACCTTGCCTTCTTTTTGGCTTTTCTTTTTAATTCTCAATCTCCTTTTGTTTTTCACTTTCTTTCACAACTTTTTTGTTGTTTTTGTAAAGAGATTTAAAAATTCTTTTCTTTTTCGTTTTAGGAAGCCAAGTCCACCAATTTTTCCCCCAACTTAATTCTTTCAAACATCCTTTAAAATTTTAATTCTCTCTTTAGAACATTTGTTTTCAAATTTGGTTTCATGGATTATTTTGAAAGAAAATGTTTTTACTTTGTTTGGCTCAAAGGGGCTTATAAAAGGATAATCCTAATTTTATGTTAGACTTTTGGCCATTTCGTTCAACTAAAGAAATGACATGCCTTGATCACTTTCTATCAATCTTATTCAATTAACAGATTTATAGACTCAAACAAGTTTAATTAGACCAATCAACTGGTGATTTAACTTTAATCCTCACGTGTTTGGCGCACTCCCTCACTCGGCTAGGATTTACACTTCTTGATTTAAAAAATATTTGCAAAGATCATGTTACACAATTTTAACTTTCATTTGCAAAACATTTTCAAGTTATAACATTATGTGATTTTTTTTTGTTTCAAAGTTTAGCATATATCTCATTTTGCTCAATAAAAGCTTAAGTTAAGATATGCTTTGTATTTTTAAATCATATAATCATGCCACAATATTTTCATTTAGCCATTTTGAAATCGGTTTTTTTAATTTTTTTTTAATTTTTATGGACAATCAAATTACTTTTTAAATAAAAATACAATCTTATAAATACTATTAACTTTCTTTTAATATTTTTTTCATATACATTAAACCACGTACCCCCTCTTTAAATGATGGCTTTTCCTCAAGC
Source organism: Lupinus angustifolius (assembly GCF_001865875.1). Taxonomy (NCBI): domain Eukaryota; kingdom Viridiplantae; phylum Streptophyta; class Magnoliopsida; order Fabales; family Fabaceae; genus Lupinus; species Lupinus angustifolius. The sequence continues at coordinate 57,626 of NW_017716003.1, forward strand.
CAATGGAAAAATTGGTTTAAAGAAGACGTTTTATGCATATGAAATTTTTCTAAAGAATAACATAATATTTAAACACAAATTTAATTAAATAAAAATTAACATAATATTAAAATATAGTAGCAACTTAGAATATAGTAGCAACATAGTAGCAATAGTACTAAATATTCAAAATAAAATAAGGTAAATGAAGTTGAAAGTGCATGTAAGGAAAAAGAGAAAACCATAAAGAGCTTTCTCAATCTTCATCCTCCTCAAGCTCTTGCAGATCCCTTTGATCCCTCGATAGTATGCCGTTTATTGTAGATTTTGCATGTGTTGCTCTTGTATGATGGCATCTGTCTTGGAAGTCATTGTCCTCCCATGAGTAGTTTGTTCATGGCCCAAGTTGCCAAAAATTTTCTTAAGCTCGACCTAAGCTTGTGAGATGCTTTTCTCATTACAGTAAATGCTTACATATGATGCATTGATTTCAATCTCCAAAGCCATGACCTCCTTGTAAGGTCCAGGTACAAGTTGATACTTGCAAAGGTCGGTGATCAATGAAGGTAGAATCATTGAAATAACTCCCTTCATGATGCAATCATGAATATCATCTAAGATGACTACAACAATGTCAATAGAGTCTTCATCATAAATAGAGCTGATGGGCTTTGCCTTGGGGATTGGCAAATTAGAAACATGTGAGGAAGGACATATGTTGGATAGAACAAAAATGGCCCAAATTTGTGACATTTGGGTCATGCAAAATCTGAAAAGTAGCCCACTTTGATTGAGCTCCAAGCCTTCCAAACACAAGATTTTTCGAACATAGACTTCATCATGTCCTTCATCTTCCCCTGTATACGCCACACTTAGCTTCAGTTGAAAGGTGCACAATTCATGATCATTTGATGGTGATGGGTTCCATGGGTTGCCCAAGTACTCATTTATCATGTACTTGTCATAATAGACTTGGGCCCCATTCACCCATGTGTACCGGTTCATCCTTGCTTCACTTGAAATAATGGAGTTGGCATAGAATTGTTTCACCACATCCAAAGAAAATATCTTCTTGGGTTGAGCAAGATTTTTCCAAACATACCTCTCCACTTTGAAAGTGAAGCCTCCAAACTCTTCTTCATCTAGGTTGACAATCTTCTCCAAATTTGTTGCACTTTTGAGGGCTATTTCTTTGAAATTTTCTTGGCCTCTGCCGAAGCAAATTTAGTGCCATTCTCTTCATTAGTGGCTTCATTTCCTTTCATTGCTGAACTCCTACAAAATTTATAATTCCAACAAAATATTTTTTTCCAAACCAAGGAGTTAGTCATAAAAATCAAGATTGGAATTTGTTTAGAGCATGCATTTTAGCTTTACAATTTTACTTCAAATTTTGTCACTTTGAGATCATTTTACATTCATGATCGAATTCCTTAAGGTCAAAGTAAACAAAACAAAAATATTTATGCCTCATTCAAAAGTGCACAAGTTTCAAAAAAGGTAGTCAAGTTTGACTATTCAATGATGTTTCCATTTTTGGTGATTTTTGAGCAAGTTTCATGCCAATTTTCATTTATTGCATTCAGCCAACATGAGATTTCAAAGTGTTGATTTTTGAAAATTTTGGCAAAGAAATTCAAGTCTTTTGAAATTTAACTCATGTTTTCAACATATCTCATTCCTTTTTGGTTGAACCATTCTAAAAATGTTTAATTTTCACAACATTTTTGAAAGGCATGTTAGTCTTAAGATGTGTGGTTCAATAAAAAATATGATGATAGAAAGTTCAAAAATTATTTTCAAGTATTCATGACCTTAATTTCTATCATATGAGACATATCACAACATTTTTGTTTAATCATGAGAAAGCACATTTACTCACATTTTAAATCAATAAGCATATACATCTCAACAAAATTGTGACCTTTTGAAACTTTTTGTGTTGGGTTTTCTAAAAATATTATGTGTTTCTAAAAAAATTAGAGGAATAATCACATATAACATAAAAAGAAAATAAAGAGGAAGAAGAACTTACATGATGAATGAAGAAATTTGGAGAAGAACTTGAGAGAGTTTTTAGGAAATTTCAAAGCTTTTGAGTTTTGAAAAACTTTGAAAATGATTTGGTGCTTTCAAATCAGAACATTGAAGGATTTAAATAGAGTGGGGAAATTTCTTGGTCAAAAGTTTCATTTATGAGGATAAGAGAGAACCCCCTTTTGGTGGGATTTTTTCCCCCTAGGCACATGGCTCGTGTCAGGTCTGCGCTGAACGCATGATAATACCCGCTGGGCGGTGGGTCAGATTTCAATGTTTGACTGAGTTTGGTTGAACCATTACCATGTCTTGACCTTGATTTGGGCCCTTTTTGAATTTTTACAAAATTTGATTTGGCCCAATAACCCATTTATATTTGCCCACTTTTCTTTTGAAAAAGTTTTGATTTACTTTCCTAAAATCAAAGAATTTTTATTTTCAAAGAAAAAGTTTTATTGTTTTACTTTGATTATAAAATTGTTCTTATTGTTTTCATAAAAAAAATAATGTAATAAATAGAAGAAATAAAGAAGAAAAAAATGAAGGAAAAAACACAATATATATATTCAAAATGTACTAGGTTGCCTCCCAGCAAGCGCTCTTTTAACATCATTAGTTTGACATATGTTACCTATTAAACCAGATTTTTACCACCTTCTTTCTACTGCCATGTTGAGCTTGGCTCACCCATTACATTACAGTGCTCTCTCGGATTAACTTCAGTAATAGTTGAAAAGTTGATTTCTGATTTTCATCTAATTGTTTGGCCAGCTGCCCAATTTGAATCTCCATATTCCTGAGAGGGGCATCAATGTTTTTCTGGTTGGACATTGTCATTTGCATGATCTGATTCAAAGTGTCCTCTAGTTTAACACTTGTGTCTTGTGTTGGGTGTTGGTACTGATTGTTCCTCTGGTAGAATTGAGCTGGTGGTTTTTGAGGATTTTCTTGTCTCCAAGGCTAATTTCTTTGAAACTGATTATTACCCCCTTAAGGGTAATTATTCTAAAAGTTCTGCCTTGGACGATTGCCCACAAAATGGACCTCCTCATTTTGACAATGACCCTCCTCATGATTATCAGCCTAATGATTACAACTATAAACTTGTTTCTTTGAAGATTCCCGTATTTGTCGAGGTAAATCATTAAGCTTTTGGGTCATTTCATCAAGCTTCAGTTGAAGCAGTTTATGTTGAGCCAGCATTGCATCTATTGAACTTAATTCAAGGACTCCACCTCTCCTTGGTGGTGGTCCTCTTTTGTGCTGGCTTTTATGATCAGTCATTGCCATGGCTTCAATTATATCTATGGCTTGCTGTGGTGGTTTGATTAAGAGTTGTCCGCCAACCGTACCATTTAGAATCAACTTGTGTTGTTGTTGCAAACCATTGATAAAAATATGGATTTGAGTTTGCACATCAAATCCATAATTTGGGCACTTTCTGAGCATAGATTTGAATCTATCCCAGGATTCACAAAGACTTTCCCCAACAGGTTGAACAAAGGTGGATATTGTTGTTTTTAAATCCATAAACTTTCTTTGCGGAAAGTATCTGCTCATAAATTTCTCCTCCACCAAATTCCAGTCATTCTGAATATGCGGAGGCAGATCTAGAAACCATTCCTTAGCTTTCCCGATTACAGTTAATGGGAAAAGCCTCAGGAAAGTGGTTTCCTCTTCTATTTCAGAGACACCAGCAGTTCCAACCAACTCATAGAATTTCGTGAGGTGGTTGTATGGATCTTTATATTCTAGCTTGGCAAACAGATAGGCATACATGAGTTGTACCAATCCATACTTCATTTCCGGCGTCTTTTGGGTCCCAGATGGTCTCCCAATTCTTATTATGTACCTTGGCGTAAAACTAACATATCCTCTAGTGTTCGGCTAGTTTTTTGCCCTTGATCCTTCACTGGTTTGCTGAATGTTGGACATTCATTCTATGTTCTTTTTTGCTTTCCTTTGGGCATTCTTTTTCTTCCTTAATGTTTTTTGAGTTCTTGATCAAAATAAAATTCAACATGTTTGTTCCTACAATGCATAAAAACCAGGAAATTTTTCTGTTTTTTTATAAAGAAGGTTAGTGGTTAAGAATAAACAATATTTATAATTTCCAAATTCAAATTAATTTGTAAAAAAGTGAAAAAGATTTTTGTGCAAAAATTACTAATAATATAGCATAATAAATAATAAATTCTATTATTTAGCAATTTCCCGGCAACAAGGCCAATTTGTTGAAAGAGTTTTCTTGCTTGGTAAGTAATGTTTCTGATATATTTATTTAATGTCAGGTTGATTTTTTGCTCACCATCTCTGCTTCGTTGGAATGAATTCCAACGCCAGTATAATGGTTTCAAGAATTTTCCTTAATAAAAAACTTAGCTTTATTTAATTATTAACAACTCCATATCATCTCAGCTTTGTTGGAATAATTTCCAACGTCGGTATAATGGTATGAATTTAGAAAATTAATACAACTGATAATGAGTGATATTTATTTTCGTTTTCTTTTATTAACCGAACTACTTCCTTATGGAAGGTTGGTAAATAACAAAGAAATAAAGCAATAAAGTTAGAATTTCACCATACCACTTCTGTCAAAGGGTTGATATAAAGAATAAAGCAATAAATAATTGTTAATTGTGGAAATGTAAATGACTGAAAGTAAATGTTAGTTGCATAAAGTAAATGACAGAAAATAAAAGTTAGTAGTAGATCACTCATTATAACTGTGTATTTTTCCTTTTCACAAACATACAACTTATGAATTAAATTACACTTTGATTCCAGGTTTCTTTCTTTGTCAACAAATAAAATTTATAAGTTAACACTTTACTATTTTACATTGGCATTTCTTTGAATATTCAATTGTAGTATAGTATAGGGTTATGTGGAACCCCAAGGAATTGCCTAATAGAATATTATTATATACATGTTAATTACTAATAAAGTTTAAACATCTTTTTTATTTGATTTTGTTTATTAAATATTAACAATTTAACATAATCATAAAACAACTATTATAAACAAATTCTGGAGGAGGAAATTGATTGGAAATATGGAATTATTTCTCTACTTGATTTTTGAAAACATTACAAGTTATGTGATATACTTTTGGTTAATTCCACACATCATTTCTAAATCTTTCATCTAGTGTCCTAGAGTGATAAGATGATTTTCAAACCCTATGTAATGTACTAAATAATAGTTAAGTGCCACTCGTCAGAGTACGTTGTCACACCCTACTTCAGGCTCAATTAACTATATTTAGCCTTGAACATAAGTTTCTTAAAATAGATGCTTGATGTGACACGTGAACTAAGGTGTAGGTTATACTTTTTAGTTCACTTGTCAACACTTTAAGAAGAAACATTTTGAATCTTGAAATCAAGTTTTAGGTGATCAAGCTAAAACCGCATTAAGAACTTCATAAAGAATCAAAACTTACCCAAAAAGTAATAACTTGAATGCATTAATTTGAAAAGATGATAAATTAAAGAGAAGAAATTACACCATAATCCAAGTCAATTTGTAGGAGCATGAGCCATCTATCCAAGGATGAGATGCTTTTTGGACCAAAATGAGATTACAAAATCATGTTTTTGCATCTCATTTGCCATCTCCTTTCTCCTCTTGAGCATTGGTTTGGCCACTTGGCCAAACAACTTAGTCACCTTCTTGGGGCTGACTAACCCAAACTAGTTGTGAGCTACTGGCCTAACTATGGCGAGCTACCTTTGAAAAGCCTATGGAGGCTACTTTGAATGATGTCATGCATGAGGTCATGGTTGCTTGGTGGCTAAGTTAACTTGACCAAGTTGCTGGATGCACACCGCCAAGCTGCTTATTAGGCACCGCTGGCTTTGACAGTGATGATGATGTGGCCTGGTCTTTCTGATCTGGTCAAGAGTGTAGTTCCAAATTGGGCGGTTCAGGTGCTCCGCTAAGCTGTCTGCTTGAGCAGGTTGGCTTATGCCAGGCTTGTGTTTTGATCGTGCCATGCTTGTATTCTGACTGTGTTAGGTTGGGTCTGACCGAGCCAGACTAGTGTCTAGGTCATTTGGGCGTGGAATTGGTCCAAGCTAAGCTGCTTAGTGAGCAGCTTCAAGTTGACTCCATATTTTCCACATAGGCCAAGTCTTGTTGAGTCCTGCTTAAGCAAATAACTTCCAACGTCAAGCTTAAGCATGTCATTTGATGATCATTTTTTGCCTATTTTAAGCCCTTTGTTTGTGTTTGATTAATTCTTCTCTTTTCCACAAAAATCCTAGAAAATATATTACAAAAGAAATACACAAAGCATATATACAAGATTTTGATATTTTATCCAAAAAGTGTTGAATTAGGTTGGCTTTCTCAATTTATCCATGGATAAGTGCCATGAAATGTTTATGAAAATTAGGTATTTTTGGCACTTATCAGTTGCTTGCTTTCGTGGGATTATAAGCATGTATAGAAGCTTTCAAAGCATCTATGGATCTCATCCAATCTTCCAAGGTGGAACCTATGAGGAGTTTGTTGCTAACACTCAATGGCCGGAAGGGAGATGACAAGGCCTTGATGAAGATGAAGAAGATTGAGCAAAGCAAGAAAATCGGTTTTCTCTTTACTTTATTTTTATGCATTTGATATTTTGAAAAACTATTTCCTTGTTTTCATACCTTAAACCTTGTTATTTGTTTCCTTGTTTTTAATTTTAGTTTCAAGTATGTTGTGTGATTTCAATTATATGAAAATTGTTAGTTTAGTTATGTTTTTTTAATAATTTTCCATATTCATCAAACATCTCCTTTCAAGAAAAAAAATTCATTGGCTTGAGGACAAGTCATCATTTAAAGAGGGGAACATGGTTTATGAATATGTGAAAATTATAATTTTTTTGTAGAATGTACATTTATTTAGAAAGTAATTTGTTTGTCCATAAAACCTCAATTTTTTTTTCAAAACCAAATTACATTGGCTAAATGAAATTAATTGAAAATATTGCATGATTGAAAAAATTGCTAAAGCACATTTTTAAGCTTTCATTGAGAAAAATGAGATATAAGCCTTAAATATTTTTGTGAAAAATCACATATTGTCATAACAACAAAAATTTGTGCCAATGGAATTTTAAATTTGTGTAACATGATTATTGAAAACAATTTTTCAAAACAAAAGTGTAAATCCACACCAAGTGAGGGAGTGAGCCAAACACATGTAAATAAGAGTGAAATCAACATTTGTTTTGTCTAAATAAACTTGTTTTAGTTTTTAGTTCTCATAATTGCATAAGATTAATAGGAAAGGATCAAAACATGTTTATTCTTTAGTTGAACCAAAAATGGTCAAAAAGTCTAACATAAAATAGGATCATCCTTTGATAAGCCCTAGAGATGCATCCTACAACTTCAAGCTCTAAGCCCTATACGACATGCTCTTATTCTCTAAACGTTTCTAATGCAACCTATATGACAATGTATGCTCAAAGATCTTCTGAGTATGCAAGATATGAAAATTAACACATCGTCTAATAATATTATCGGTTCCTTCTTTAAACAGGTATGGTTCATCCCATACATATTGATTTACTCTTTTGAGAATTTTTGTTTTGCTGATAATTAAAATGTTCAGGAATTATACCTGAGGCTTTATAATTGGCCATATTAGCAAACCGTGGTCTTGTTTGAAGTTGAAATAGCTTTTCATCAGGAAATGTTTCTGCTGTTTCTTGTTCTCTTAACGCGACTTCTTTATTTACCAATCTTGACAAATGATCTGCCTTTTGGTTTTCTTTGCCACTTTTGTTGCGGATTTCTAAGTCAAATTCCTGCAAAAGAAAAACCCATCTAATCAATCGTGGCTTGGAGTCGGGTTTTTTTAGAAGATATTTGATTGCGGCATGGTCAATATAAATAATTGTTTTTGCCCCAATCTAATAGTTTCTAAATTTTTCCAATGCAAATACTATTGCTAGTAGTTCTTTTTCGGTTGTGGCATAATTGATTTGTGCTTCATTTAGAACTTTGCTAGCACAATGTATTACATGAAAAACCCGTTCCTTTCTCTGTCCCAGAACTGCACCAACTGCATAATCACTTGCATCACACATTAATTCAAAAGGGGTTTTCCAGTTTCGTGCAGTAATGACAGGAGCAGTTACCAAGCATAATTTTAAATGATTGAATGCTTCTAAACAAGAATCATCAAAGTTAAAAATAGAATCTTTTAAGAGTAAATTGCACAAGGGCTTAGCTGTTTTGGAGAAGTCTTTGATGAATCTACGATAGAATCCAACATGTCTGAGAAAGCTTCTGATTCCTTTAACATTTGTTCGAGGAGGCAGCTTTTTGATCACTTTTATCTTAGCTTTATCAACTTCTAATCCTTTGGCTGAAATTTTGTGCCCAAGTAAAATTCCTTCAGTGACCATGAAGTGACATTTCTCCCAATTTAGAACCAAATTAGTCTGTTCGCATCTTTCCAAAACTGTTTCGAAGTTTGTTAAGCAAGTTTCAAAAGAGTCTCCGAACATAGAAAAATCATCCATGAAGACCTCGATGCATTTCTCTACCAAATCAGCGAAGATAGCCAACACACATCTTTGAAAAGTTGCAGGAGCATTACGTAGTCCGAATGGCATTTTTCTGTATGCGTAAAGACCAAATGGACATGTAAATGCTGTCTTTTCTTGGTCCAGTGGATCCACAACAATTTGATTTTATCCAGAGTACCCATCCAGGAAACAATAGGAGGCTCTTCCGGCTAATCTTTCCAACATTTGATCCATGAAGGGCAAGGGAAAATGGTCTTTTCTTGTGGTGGCATTAAGCTTGCGGTAATCAATACAAACTCTCCAACCATTAACAGCTCTGGTTGGAATGAGTTCATTGTTCTCATTTCGGATTACCGTCATTCCTCCTATTTTCGATACCATTTGAACTAGACTTACCCATTTACTTTCCGAAATGGGGTAAATCAAACTAGCTTCTAACATTTTCACAATTTCTTTCCTTTCAACTTCCTTTATTGTCGGATTAAGTCTTCTTTGCGGTTGCACACAAGGTTTGTGATCATCCTCCATCATAATTTTGTGCATGCAGTATGATGGACTGATGCCTTTGAGATCTTTTAATGTCCATCCAAGTGCTGCTTGATGCTTTTTCAAGACTTGTATAACTTACTGTTGATGATTACTGGATTGTTGGCCTCTCCATTTAAGAAAACATACTTTAAATGAGGTGGCAATTCTTTCAATTCAAGTTCTGATTCTTTCTCTGCTGGTCCACTTAGATTTTGGTGAAGAAAAAATTCATCATAAAAGTGTTTGATGATTTCTTCCTCCACTTTATTTTCTTGCATCTCCAAGGATTTGTCAGGTTGAGTGTGTTTTGCGCAAATTTCTTCAACAATATCTAATTGCAAACATTGCCCTTTATCCTTCAGATGATGCATTGCATGGAAAATGTCAAACTCAATTTCGTCATCTGCAACTCGAACTAGTGATTTGCCATTTTCCATGTCGATCCCCATTTTTGATGTCCTTATAAAGGGTCTTCCTAATATGAGTGGGATCTCCGTATCTTCGGTAATGTCAATGACAGCAAAATTCACTGGGATCAGGAATTTGTCCACTTTGACCAAAACATCCTCTGCAACTCCTTCATGATATTTAATGGATCTATCTGCTAGTTGGAAGGACATCCTTGTAGGTTTTAATTGTATTCCTCCAATTCTTTTCCTCATTGACAATGGCATCAAACTCACGCTGACTCCAAGATCAACGAGAGCTTTGCCCACAGACACATTTCCAATAGTGATAGGAATGGTCACACTGTCTAGGTCTTTTGATTTATGAGGAATGTTCGCTTGAAGGACAACACTACAATTGGTGTTGAGTGAAACAACTTCCTTTTCCTGATAACTCCGTTTTTTGGACAACAGTTCTTTCATGAACTTGGAGTAAATTGGCATTTGCTCCAAGGCTTCAGCAAATGGGATTTTGATTTGCAGAGTTTTGAATATCTCCATGAATCTTGCGAAATGTTCTTCTTTCTTGGCTTTCAATGGAGCTACCGGGTAGGGTATTTTTTTCTGTACTAGTGGGTATTGTTTTGCTTCTTTTCTTACCCCACTAGTCTCTTCTTTTTCTTTTTCTTTTTCTTCTTTATTATTTTTTTTCTTCTAATCTCTCTTTTTGTTTTTCAACTCCACCTACTATCTTCCCACTTCGAGTTGTAATCCTTTCACAAAATTCTGACTTGACTAGATAAGTTCTTGTCAAGTTGTTGATTTATTTTTCTATTTTAGTGAGAGCATCACTGGTGTTCTTCTGATGGTTGATAGTAGTTTGCATGAACTGGTTGAGAATTTTCTCCAGTTCGTCATGATAAGTGTGAGTTGATTGGAAAGCATAGATATTCTAGTTGTTTGTACAATCATTACACCAAAAACTTGCTCTGTTGGTTTGCTCTATTTGTTTAGGCAGATCACGAAGTTTTTGATGCACCGAATTGAGCTTGAGTTGGAATTCTTTGATGAACTGCTCAATTTCTTTTTTTAAATCAACATGTTGGTCCATTTCTGAAAAATGAGATCAAAACAAACTGTTATGTCTATTTCCAAAAGAAAAAAGATTAGGATGTAAAGAAAACATAATTATCATCTTTGTACAAAGTGAAATAATTTGTACAAAAGCAAAAATAAATTTATGCACAATTATTTGATGAATGACATATAAATATGAAATGTTCTATTATTAAAGCAATTCCCCGGCAGCGACGCCAATTTGTTGAAAGGTTTTTCTTGGGAGAAGCTTTCCCCTCTCAACAAATCGTCCTTTTTTATTTTGTTGAAAACGAAAATTCCCTCAATCTGGTGTGTTTCCTTTTTTATTTTGTTAAGTAAGTGAACTCGGTTTTACTCTTTGTTCGCCATCTCAGCTTTGTTGAAATAAATTCTCAAGTCGGTATAATGGTTTCAAGAATATTCCAGTTACAACTTACTTCTAATAATTATGTGAATAAGTTATTCCTTCTTTGCCCCATCTCGGCTTTGTTAGAATAAATTCTAACGCCGTTACAATGGTATCGAAGCAATCCCCTATTACATAATTATTAA
>NW_017716004.1:0-3092 GCF_001865875.1 Lupinus angustifolius
ATATTTATTACTAAACAATATTACGTCCACAAGAGACTAGGTTGTCACACCCTAATCTTGGCTACTCTAATATTGAAGTAGTAATGAATATAAGATCTTAAGAAAAATATGCTTAACTTGAAGTCAATTTTTAGGAGATCAATCTAAAAAGAACATTAAGAATTTCTCAAACAAATAAAATTAACCAAAGCACCAACTTGAATGATTAAAATTCAAACTTTTAAGAATAAAAGAAGAAGTAGAAATACATAACCATATACAAAAGAAATTGTTAGGAGCATGAGCCATCCATCCAAGGATTGGATGCTTTGAGTTCCAAATGAGATTACAAAATTGATTTTTGCATCTCATTTGCCTTTTCCTTTTCTCCTCTTGAATTATAAACTAAAATTACAAAACTTAATTAAATAAAACTCCTATGAACTAAGAACAAGAAGAGAGAAGTTTAAGGAAGAATATTTAGGCAGAATGGTGAAATATATGTGTGATATGTGATGTTTTTTTCGAACGAATTGTGCCTCTATTTATAGAAGTTTCCATGGAGCCACTGAGTTGCTTGTTTGCACCGCTCAACAGCTGACCAAACCCTTCAGCATGGCTTTCCTCACTTGATGAAGCAGCTTTGTCACCTCCTTAATCTTGACTCACCAAAGCTAGTTGTGAGTTATGGGACCAGCTATGGTGAGCTACTCTAAAAAGCCTATGGTGGGCTACTTGAAGTGATGTCATTGGTGACTTCATGGTTTGCTTCATGGCTAAGTCAAGTCTGGGTGCACACTGCTTAGCACACTATAGCATCGCTAAGCTGCTTGTTCAGCAGCTTTGACTGTGCTCACTAGGACATGGCCTAGTGCTTGCTGACTTAGGCAGGAGTCTGGTTCACCGTTGAGCTGCTTGGTTGCACCGCTGAGCTGCTCGTTGAGCGGCCAAGCAGGTCCGCTCAACTGCTTGCTTGAGTAGCTTGGTCCAGGTTAGGCTGGTGTCCAGGTCAGCTTAGCGTGGCTTGGTCCACGCTCAGCTGCCTGCTTGAGCACCTTGATTTTGACTTCTTTTTCATTTTGACCATGAGTATTTTTCCTCTTTTCTTCTTCTTTCTAAGTCCTACAAAACACATAAAAAAGAAATACAAACACAAATATACAAGATTGTGATATTTTATACAAAAAGTATTGTTTTAAGTTGGTTTTTCTTAATTATGATTAAGATAAGTGCCATAAAAGGGTATGAAATTTAGGGATGTTTGGCACTTATCAAACTCCCCCCAACTTAAAACTTTGTTTGTCCTCAAATAAAACGTGAAACTTATCTGAAATCAATTTGGCTAAGTTTAATAGATGGTCAACATGATTTCAAATGTTTATAAGCATGTCAAAAATAGATTTCAATGAGATTTTTCATGATTTGTGAATTTTGACACATAATGCTTCAAACAAGAAATAAAGGCTTTTGTTTATAAAAAATGTGTAACAATTCACATAAGCAAACATTTTTCTAACCAAAAAGTGTTCTTTGCACACAAGTTCAAAATTGGAACTTTTATGAAGGGTAAGTGTTTCACTCAATTTTTCAATCATTTGTTTGTAGTAATTTGAACTTGTTCTTTGTCTCACCTATTCTCTTACATCGCATAAATAATCAAAGATCACAAAGGTCTTTATTTTGGTTGTAATGAGGCTTGGTTTGGAAAATGGCTTTTTTCTAGATTTTCAAGGCTAAGTTAAAAAGAGAGCATTTTTGAAATTTTTCGCAATGGAACACTTCACTCTTCTTTTTTCCATTATTTTTCCAACCTCTTTAACTTTTGAACCTTGGCTTCTATTTTTCTCAATCTCTTTTTGTTTTATTTTTCATTTTGTAAAGAGATTGAGTTTTTCTTTCTTTTAAGAAGCAAAGTCCACCAATTTTCCCCCCAACTTAATCCTCTCAAACTATTCTTTAAAATTTAATGCTCTCTTAGAACATTTTTCTAATTCGGTTTCATGGGATAGTTTGAAATTTTTTATTTCGTTTGTTTGCTTCAAAGGGGTTTTGGACTTAATTGGGTTTGGAATTTTTGGCATTTTGTTCAAATAAAAGAACATGCCTTTATCATTTCTTATCATTTTTATGCAATTAAGAGATTTAAACATTCAAACAAGTTTAAATAAAAAAATCAAATGTTGATTCTCACTTTGATTATCACATGTGTTTGGCTCACTCCCTCACTTGGTTTGGTTTCCCACTTTTTGATTTGAAAAATGTTTGCAAAGATCTTGTTACATAAAATTGAATTTTTCAATGTGCAAAAATTTCAAGTTATGACATTATATGATTTTTTTCACAAAAGTTTAGCATATATCTCATTTTGCTCAATCAAAGCTTAATTTAAAGTATGCTTAACATTTTCTAATCATGTGATCATGTTTCAAAAATTTTGTTTAGCCATTTTGTTTTCGGTTTTTGTAATTTTTTTTGAGTTTTTGAACAAACAATTTTACTTTTTACATATTTACGCTTGTTACATTTGTGCCAAACATGAATTTTTCCAAACTTGAGAACTCCTAAAAAGTGTGTTATTTGGTTCACCATTTAACAAAATAAATTCATGAAATTCTGAATGGATTTATTTATGGATTGTTGGTGTGATAATATGTGTTTTGAAGTTCCATAAATTTTGTTTGGACTTCCATTTTATCACTTGGATTTGAAATATGATTGAAAAAATTTCTAAACATCAAATTTCATGAAAAAGCATGTTGTATGGTTGGAATTCTCTCAATCAAATTTAATTCATGAACTTAGTGTCTTAGGAAATTTTAAATTCATGTGAATCGCAAAGCAAAAGAAAATCGCAAGTTCGAAATGATTTACAGGAAAAAGAGTCCAAACAAACAGACAAAAATGAGGAGTTGATGGCACCACTATCTATGAGAGGATAGTGAAAACAAGGAGAATGAAATTATGTGTTCTCCTAAAAATGGCGGTTAGTTTTAATTTTCTTTTTCATTCTTTCAAAATATTATACAAACTTCCTAAAAATATTTTTTTAACTTGAGGACAAGTCAAGTACTTAAGTTGGGGGAGTGTGTATAACATTTTGAAAGAATGAAATT
>NW_017716005.1:0-1257 GCF_001865875.1 Lupinus angustifolius
GTTCCATTCTTGAACCGTGTGTGAAATGCATCTCTTTTATTGATAACATTTTTAATAAGTGAATTGCTAAATGAGTTTTTGAAAAGATGTGTTCAATTCTTAGTTTGAAGCATTATGAGTCAAAGTCACATAATCATAAACATATCTCATGGAACTTAAAAGGAATCATGCATAAGTTTTGATCTTGTACAAACCTAATTTTTCCAAAGCCAAGTGGTTGTTATTTTACCTTTTGTTTAGGGAAAAATAAAGTTTCAAGTTAGGGGGAGTTTGATAAGTTCCAAACATACCTAAATTTCCAACACTTTTATGGCACTTATCTTAAGCACCTTATCTTAAGCATAATTGAGAAAAACCAACTTAAAAACAATACTTTTTGGATAAAATATCACAATCTTGTATATTTGTGTTTGTATTTCTCTTTAATGTGTTTTGTAGGATTTAGAAAGAAAAAGAAAAGAGAATAAAGACTCATGGTCCAAGAAGAAAAAGAAGTCAAACTCAAGGTGCTCATGCAGGCAGTTGAGTGTGGACCAAGCTACGCTGAGCTGACCTGGACACCAGCCTGGCACGGTTAGCCCCAATCTGGCTCAGTCAAACCAACCTAGCACAGACCAAGTTGCTCAAGCAGGCAGCTTAGCGGACCTACTTGACCGCTCAGCCTAGCACTAGACAAAGCCTGACACGGTCAGAAGACAAGCTTGGCACGGTCAGACACAGGCTTGGCACACAACCCAAGCTGCTCAATCTGGTAGCTCAGCGATGCCACATGTGTGCTTAGCGGTGAACCAGACACCTGACCAAGTCAGCAAGCACCAAGCCACGTCTCAGTCAGCACGGTCAAAGCTGCTCAAGAAGGCAGCTTACCGGTGCCACATGTGTGCTCAGCGGTGTGCACTGTTGAAAGCGTTATTCGGTGTTTATTTTAGTTGGGAGTTTTCTTCTCTCAACAAATCGTCCTGACAGCTGTGTCAATTTATTGAAAGATTAATACTCTCATTTTTGTTATGTTCCTTCTCTAAGTAAGAGAACTCAGTTTTATTCTTTCTTCTCCATCTCGGCTTTGTTGAAACAAATTCCAACGCCGGTATAATGGTTTCAAGAATATTCCATTTACAACTTACTTTCTTAATAATCATGTGAATAAGTCATTCCTTCTTTGCCCCATCTCGGCTTTGTTAGAATAAATTCTAACGCCGGTATAATGGTATCGAAGCAATTACCTATTAAATAATTATTAAGTACCTTTGAATACCA
>NW_017716006.1:0-2006 GCF_001865875.1 Lupinus angustifolius
TTGGATGCTTTAGGTTCCAAATGAGTTTACAAAATTGATTTTTGCATCTCATTTGCCTTCTCCTTTTCTCCTCTTGAATTACATGAAAAACTACTCTAAAACTAGCCTAAAAACTACCTAAAATGAAAGGAAAAGAAGAGGAATCAACTAGGAAGAATTTAGAATGAATTTACAATGTTTTTCAAATGATAATTTGTGCCTTTTTATAGGCCAAGGTGTTGGATGCTCAACTGCCTGGTTTGGCAGCTAAGTTCCTCACCTTTGGCCCCTATGAAGAGCCATTTTGGCCCCTACTTGACCCCTATGGTGGGCTAGGTTACATGCATGGTGACACCTCCTCCTTCTTGTCATAGCCTCATGTCATCCATGAGGCCATGTTCTTGGCCTTTAAGCAAAGAAAAAGTAAGATGTTCCATGATTTGACCAAAAAATCACTTTTCTGGTGCGCCAGTTGCTTAGCCCACCTGTTTCCCCGCTAAGTTGCCTGTTTCAGCAGCTTGGCAGACCTGGTTCCCCGCTCAGCTACATGTTTCAGCCGCTCAGCTGATTGGTTCCACGCTTAGTTGCCTCTTTAAGCAGCTCAGCTGGGCTGACTGGTTCCACGCTCAGCTGCCTGTTTCAGCAGCTTAGCTAACCTGGCCTGGTGCTTGGTGCTGGTTGACCTAGCCTGGTGCTTGGTGCCTGGCTGACCTGGCCTGGTGCTTAGTGCTTGGCTTGGCTGGACAGCTTTGTGCTTGATTTCTTCATGGTGAAGCAACCTTTTTTCCTTTGGTTTGTTACTTGATTTTTGTTGGTTGCTCGGCACTTTTGGGCTGTTTTCTTTAAGTTACGGTAAGCCTTTGATTTTTGCAAGTTGCTTGGCCTACCTTAACATAGGTTTCTTCAAGACGAAGTAAGCTACCTTTCTTCAAGTCTAAGTAACCAAATTAAGCACATAGCATGTCATGCTTTAACTTGATTACTTTTAGCAATTCATTTTGAGCTTTTGTCTTGAATTTTGGCTTGAATTCTTATCCATCTTTGAATTTATTCTTTAATATTCAATTTCCTACAAAACTCAAAGAAAACTTGGACAAGAATTAATAAAGAACCAATTTATTTAATCATGCAAAATTCACCTAAAAAGTGTTAGTTTAAGTTGGTTTTCTACAAATTGCATAGGATAAGTGCCATAAAATGATGGTGAAAAGTGTATACTTTTGGCACTTATAATGCACCAAGAATTAACTTAGCCATCAAGAAACCATGAAGTCATGCATGACCTCACTTCAAGTAGCCCACCATAGGCTTTTCAGGAGTAGCTCACCATAGGTGGTCCATTAACTCACAACTAGCCATGGTGAGTCAAGCTTAAGGATGTGACCAAGCTACTTGACCAAGTGACCAAACCCATGCTGGAGGGTTTGGTCAATGCTGAGCGGTGCAAAGAAGCAGCTGAGCGCCCAACACCTTGGCCTATATAAAGGCATGAAATTCTCATTTGTAAACATTGTACATACATTCTAAATTCTTCCTAGTTTATTCCTCTTCTTTCCTCCATATTTTCCTCTCATTTTCGGTAGTTTTTAGGCTAGTTTTAGAGTAGTTTTTCATACAATTCAATAGGGGAAACGAGAAGGCAAATGAGATGCAAAAATCCATTTTGTAATCTCATTTGGAACTTAAAGCATCCAATCCTTGGATGGATGGCTCATGCTCCTAACAATTTCATTTGATAGGTGATTACATATTTCTTCTTCTTCTTCTTTTATTCTAAATTTGAATTTTAATCATTCAAGTTGGTGCTTTGGTTAATTTTATTTGTTTGAGAAGTTCTTAACGCTCTTTTTAGATTGATCACCTAAAAACCGATTTCAAGTCATGAAAAATTACTTGTCTCAAACACTTAACAAATAAACTAAGAAGTAGTTGTACTACTTAGTTTATTTGCCAAGTTAAGCATAATTTTCTTAAGATCTTATATTCATTACTACTTCAATATTAGAGTAGCCAAGATTAGGGTGTGA
>NW_017716007.1:0-25556 GCF_001865875.1 Lupinus angustifolius
GAGATGGTATTCAAAGGTACTTAATAATTATGTAATAAGGGATTGCTTCGATACCATTGTACCGGTGTTATAATTTATTCTAACAAAGCCGAGATGGGGCAAAGAAGGAATAACTTATTCACATGATTATTAGAAGTAAGTTGTAACTCGAATATTCTTCAAACCATTATACAGGTGTTGGAATTTATTTTAACAAAGCCGAGTGCACTTACTTAACCAAATAAAGAAAACACACCGAAGAGAAAACTCCTTTCATCAAATTGGCGCCGTTGGCGGGGATAATTTGTTGAGAGGGGAAAACCTCAAACTTCCTTTCAACAAATAACTACCTCCAAAACTAAAGATTTGCAATGGTCCAAACATGTCCATATAGAGAAGCTCCAAAGTCCTTGTTGTGAAGATAGCATTTTTCGATGCAAATGAGTTCTTAACTTGCTTACACTTTTGGCAAGTGTCACAAGCTTCTTTAGATTTGAAATTAAGTTTAGGTAGACCAACAACTAAATCATGAGATGATAATTTATCTAAATGTTTAATATGAATGTGCAGAACGCGCCTATGCCAAAGCCACATGTCATTATCTCTAGAAATGAGACAGTTTGAGAAGAATATAGTGACATCCTCCAAATTAACCATGTATATATTGTTTATACGATGACCAACAAACTTAACATTATTAGATATACTATCACGAATAATGCAACATTCATAATCGAAGGATACTTGGTTACCTTTATCGCATAATTGGCTTATGCTTAATAAGTTCTGCTCCAAGCCTTCCATAGAGAGCATGTTCTTGATCACAGCTTGAGAAGTATTTCCAATTGTCCCAATGCCAAGTATCTTCCCTCAGTTATTGTCACCTGTTGAAAGATGATTTTTTTGCGTGAGACAAATTCCGATCGATTTATTTATTGACTGGTTTATTCGTTGTTCGCCATCTCGGCTTTGTTGGAATGAATTTCCAACACCGACATGATGGCATCAAGAATATTCCATTTGATCAAAAACTTAGCTTTATTAAATTATTAACAACTTCATACCATTTTATTTTTAGCTGCAGTTAATCGATTATATCTTAAACTTAATCGATTAACAGATTCTTGAAAATACTAGAAAACAGAAACAATAACAACCCTTAATTGATTAAACCCATACATAATCGATTAACGAGTTCCCAAGAATTTAATGCTTAATCGGTTAAAATATCTCTTAATCAATTAATGGTTTTCCAAAAAGATATTTCAATGATGTATGAACCTCCTACATGATTTATAAAAGAATGATGCATGTCTTTGAATGGTGTGTGATTTAAAAACTCTTTTTAAATGCATCCAAAAACATATGATCATGTATGTCTGGATTTGCATGTAAATATTGTATGTATGGATGTGCATGTGAATCATGTATATATGCATGTGAGTCTTATTTTAGTTATGATTGATTTTAGCTTGTGAGACTTTCATTGGGGTTCATCCTAGCCTAGACTCTTACTAAGCAAACATCTTAAGACCTAATAATGTTATAAAATACTCATGCTCTAGATCTTCTGGAATGCTTTGCCTTGTATGAACTTGAGTCTTGACTGTATTGTTGACATTGTTGATTTGCTCATCCCTTCAAGCTTGTCTTGATCATTAATCTTTGTTGTTGATCCTTATCCTTATCAAATACTGTCTTTCATCAACCTTTGTCTTCATCAAAATATATGTGATGTATGCTTGCATAAACAATCTAGCTCATTCATGTCTGCTCGCATCTTCACATAGTGTACCCTTAGTAAATTATAAATGGGTTGGGTACCTAATATCACTTGACTTGTTATGTAGCAATGTTTGGGTGTCACTTGTGATTTATCGTATTTGGATAGCGGCTGCTCAAAACACATGACGAGTGATAAAGGGAAGTTCTTCGTCCAAACTCCAATGGACAAAGGTTATCTGACATATGGTGACAAAAACAAAGGAATAATTTTTGGAGTTGGTAGAGTCGGGAAGCCACCTTCTACTACAATTGAAGGAGTTCTATATGTTGAGGGACTCAAGCACAATCTTCTATGTTCAAGCCAACTATGTGATAAAGTGTTCCACGTGGCATTCTACCCCGACAAGTCCATAATTGAAATCAAGGTATCAGATAACTAAACTTATTGGTAAGAGAATTAATATTCTTCTCTTCCCATTTAGTGTTTAGCTATAAATGACATTGATACATGGTTATGCGTAGGAGAATTGCTCATATTCATATGGATCATTTGAATAAACTGATTAAGAAAGACTTAGTTGTGGGCTTACCTAACATGAAGTTTGTTAAAGACAAACTATGTAGTGCTTGTCAAAAGGGTAAGCAAACAAAAACTTCTTTAAAGCCAAAGCATATAGTTTCTTCTGATAGACCATTGCAATTATTACATATGGACTTATTTGGCCCCTCTCGGTCCAAACGTTTTGGTGGTAACTACTATGTCTTGTGAGAGTGGATGATTTCTCAAGATATACTTGGACTCTATTCTTGGTACACATGAATGAGGCATTTAACACCTTTAGCAAATATGCTAAAAGAGTACATACTGAAAAATACTTAAAAATTGCTGCTACATGAAATGACCATGAGGGGGAATTTCAAAATGCTTCCTTTCAATAATTTTTTAATGATCTTGGTATCACTCTCAATTTATCAGTTCCTAGAATACCACTACAAAACGGTGTTGTATAGAGAAAGAATAGGTCTTTGGAAGAACTAGCACATACTATGTTTAATAAGACAAATCTCCTGAAGTATTTTTCGACTGATGCTTTCAGTACTGCTTTCTATGTATGAAACCAAATATCTCTCACTGGCATGTGTTCGGTTGTAAATGCTTTGTACTTCACAATGGTAAAGATAACCTAGGCAATTTTGATGCAATATCAGATGAAGAAATTTTCCTTGGCTTACCCTCTTATAAGCAAAGCTTTTACAGTTTTTAATAAGAGAATGTTAGCGATGGAAGAATCCATTCATGCAACTTTTGATGAGATTAATTCCTCTTTGGATGGTAAGTCTAATGATGATGATGATGATGATGATGATTTGCCTAACTCATCCATTTCTGAAGTTACAACCAACATAGAGCACTTGAAGATAGATGATACTATACCTTCACAAGATGAGCCTATTCATTCTGATTTACCTAAATAATGGAGAATCCATAGTGATCATCTTATTGATAACATCATTGGTGGTATAATTATGGGAGTTTCAACTTGCCTAAAGTTAAAGGATGCTTGTCTTAACATGGCCTTTGTTTCTCAAATTGAACCATCCAAAATTGATGATGCAATTGAGGATGAACATTGGATTATTGCGATGCAATAAGAGTTAAATCAGTTTGAGAGAAACCAAGTTTGGGAAATTTTTCCTAGACCTAAAGATAGACATGTTATAGGCACTCGTTACGTCTTTCGAAATAAATTAGGTGAAAATGGTATTATCATAAGAAATAAAACAAAATTAGTAGCCCAAGGATATAACCAGGAAGTGGGTATAGACTTTGATCAAACCTTCCCTCTGGTTGCTAGACTTGAAGCTATTAGATTATTGCTAGCATATTGATAAGTGCCAAAAATACATAATTTTTATACACTTTTCATGGCACTTATCCTATGCAAAAATGTGAAAACCAACTTAATTCAACACTTTTTAAATAAATTTTGTGTGTTTGAATAATATAATTTTTTATCACCTCTTGTCCAAGTTTCCCTTGAATTGTGTAGAAAATTGATTGAAAAGAATTCATCCAAAAGATAGCCCAGAATTCATCCAAAAGATAGCCAAGAATTCATGCCAAATCACAAGCCAAAAGTCCAAAAGGAAATGCTCAAAACAAACAAGCCAAGTACGGTATGTTGTGTGGTTTAGCTTATCACCAAAAAGATGACTTTGGCTTAAAGAAATGCACATTTCCTCACCTTGAAGAAATCCAAGTTAAGTATGCAAAGAAAAGCACAACTCAAAATCTTACCTTGCTCAAAGTACCAAGTAACCAACTAAAACCACGTCAAAAACTAAGGAACAAAGGTTGCTTCAACATGAAGAAATGTTGGTTCCTTCATCTTGAAGAAACCAAGCAGCTAAGCATGGGCTAAGGGGCATTGGGCGGCCAAGCAGGTCAAGAAACCTAACCATGAAGAAAGCTTGGCCAATTCATCAACCAACTTGCCTATTCTTTACTTGAAGGCCAAGCACGTGACCATGCATGACATATGTTATGAAAAACCAAGTAGAAGGTGTCACTATGTATGTAGCCTAGCCCACAATAGGTTGTCCAAGCTACTGGCCAAGATGGGACAAGCTGCTGACACACCAACTTGGGTGTGCCTAGTCAGGCATTGAGTGACCAGAAAGGGTGGCCAAACGCCCCTCAGCTGGCCTATAAAAGGAGAAGCCATTCCTTCACTTTTAAATATGGTCCATAGTTGTAAATACTTTGTAAATTTATCTTCTTCTTCTTCTTCCCATTTTAGTTCTCTCTCTTTTTAGAGTGTTCTTAGGTTGTTTTTAGCCTTTTAGTTCATAGAAATTCAAAGGGAATGTAGTTGGCAAATGAAGTGCAAAAACATGATTTTGTAACCTCATTTGGAATCAAAAGCATCTCATCCTTGGATAAATGAATCATTCTCATACATATTATTTAGATTATGGTGTAAGGTTATTTATTTTCTTCATTTGTATCATATTTTGATTTCAATACATTCAAGTTATTACTTTTGGTTAAGTTTCAATTCTTTAGAAAGTGCTTAATGCAGTTTTAGCTTGATCACCTAAACTTTGATTTCAAAATCGAAAATGCTTCTTCTTAAAGTCTTGACAAATGAAAAGTAGGAATACACCTTAGTTCATTTTCCAAATTAAAGCATCCATTTTAAGAAACTTGTAATCAAGGTAATCAATGTTTACGGAGCCTGAAATAATGCGTGACAACTTATTTCGCCGAGTGGTAGTTTTCTATTGACTACTGTATTTTGCAAGGTTTGAAAATCACTTTTTCTCGTCGAAGGTCTGGGGAAAATTTTTATGAACTAATGTTTGGAATTAATCGAAAGTATAACACATAACTGGTAATGTTCTTCAAAATCATTTGAGCTTAGAAATAATTCCATATTTCAAACCAATTTTCTCTTCTTGAATTTGTAAATAGTCAGTTTCTTTACTTTTTCATGTATCTTAGTTTATAAAAACACCAAAACAACTTTAATTGTTACTTTCTTACTTTTGATAAAAAATACAAAGTATGAGTACATTTCTATTAGGAAATTCCTCGTGGTTCGACATAACCTTATACTATACTACAATTGAATCTTGAAAGAGATACAAATGTAAAATAGTAAAGTGTTATCAAATAAATTTTATTTGTTTACAAAGAAAGAAACCTTGAATCAAAGTGCAATTTAATTCATAAATTGTATCTTTGTAAAAAGGAAAAATACACAGTCATAATGAGTGATCTAACTAATAACTTTTATTTTAAGTCATTTACAATTCCTCAACTAACATTTACTTTCTGCCATTTAAATTTTGCAACTAACAATTTATTGCTTTATTCATTTATTTTTTATTCTTTACCAACCTTACATAAGGAAGTAGTTTGGTTAATAAAAGGAAATGAAAATAATTATCATTCATTATCACTTGTGTTAATTTGCTAAATTTCTACTAGTAAACCGATGTTGGAATTTATTCCACAAAACCGAGATGGTATGAAGTTGTTCATAATTCGATAAAGCTAAGTTTTTGATAAAATGGATTATTCTTGAAACAATTATGTCGGCATTGGAAATTCTTTCCATCAAAGCCAAGATGGCGAGCAAAGAATAAACCAGTCATTAAATAAATCAATCAGAAACATATCTTGCCTCACCAAGAAATAAAACTCTTTCAACACATATGCATGTTCATTGGAATTTCACTCATATCAAATTGTGGTAAAGAGTGCTTTTCTAAATGGTTATGTACACGATGAGGTGTATGTCGAACAACCTCCGGGTTTCGAAGATTACAAACATCCCTTTTATGTTTATAAACTTAAGAAAGCTCTCTATGGCTTAAAGCAATCATCATATTTTACTTGTTCAAATCTAGGTCGATGATGTTATTTTTTGTTCTACTTATGATCTCTTGTGTAGCGAGTTTGGTAAAATAATACAATGGGAGTTTGAAATGTCTGTGATAAGAAAGTTGAATTATTTTCTTGGACATCAAATCAAACAACTCAAGGATGGTATATTTGTTTGTCAATCTAAATATTGCAAGAATTTGTTGACCGGATTTGAAATAGATGACTGCAAATCAATTGCAAGTCATATGGGTTATGGAACATACATAGATACGGATGAGACTGGAAAGAGTATTGAAATCTCTAAGTATCAAGTTATGATTGGATTCCTTCTTTATCTTAGCGCAAGTAGACCTGATATCATGTTTATTGTATGTCTATGTGCTTGGTATCAATCAAAACCCTACGAGTCACATCTAATTGTCGTTAAAAGGATATTGAGTTATCTTAAAGCAACTCTTGACATAGGACTATGGTATCTAAAAGGAAGTCTATGTGACTTGGTGGATACTCGAATTCAGATTTTGCTGAATGTAAAACTAAGAGGAAAAGTACAAGTGGTACTTGTCATATCCTTGGAAATGCTCTAGTCTCATGTTCTCTTAAGAAGAAAGCATGTGTTGTTGAAGGTAATATAAAGGCATAATACATAGCAGCAGGTAGTTGTTGTGCCCAAGTGTTGTGGCTCAAGCAACAATTACGAGATCATAGATTGGACTTAGGATGCATTCAATTTAGACGTGATAATACTAGTGCTATAAATCTCACAAAGAATCCGGTTATGCATTCTCGAACCAAACATATTGATATAATGCATCACTTCCTTAGGGATCATGTCCTAAAGAAAGATGTACTCTTCAAATTTGTGGATACTCATAATGAATTAGCTGATATTTTCACTAAACCTTTGGCTAAAGATTCTTTTTATAAGATTATATGTGAATTAGGCATTCTTGATGAAGCATATTTGTCTTAAACATATTTATGAAGAATTATGTATGCTTCATTATATGTATACCATGCCTACGTGTGCTTAAGCATGCTTAAAAATGTAAAAAAAATCGTTTTTGAATAGTCAGTAACCTATTACACTATATGTGTAACCGTTTATTTATTTGGGTAGTAAGTTTGAATAACCAATTACTATGGAGATGTAATCAATTACACTATCTAGAATTTTGAAAACTGGGCAATTGTACTTTATGTAACCGATTACCCTAATCAGAGTAATGGATTACACTTTGTGGTATGTAAAACTTGTTCCCACTTTTCAACTTCATCTTCTCCATTTTCAAACCTCCATAAACCACATAACCTCCCCCTCTCTCGAAAAACTTCATTTCTTAACCATTTTGGGTGATTTTTTGGTTCATTTATATCACATTCTCAATTCTAAACACTTAACAATCTTCATTTTGGTGTTTAGTGGCCAAAATAAAATAAAAAACCCAAATCTCATCTTCTCAAAACCTAGTTTTTCTAAAACTCCATTTTCTTGACATCTACCTCCAAAACCAAGGAGCCTGCACCTGATTCATATAGTAGTCGTATAGGATTAGTTGTTGTTAATGTGTTGATGTGTTTAACTTGTTGGATTTGTATTTCGTTTTACGGTTGTTTTAATATGCACATGGTTTATGTGTTTTGTTATTTGAACATGTGGATTTTCTATGATATTTGTTGAATTTTATGTTAACTGTTATGATATTTACAAAGTCTTATCCATCTTATATAGCATTATCAATTTTAAGCATGATCAATTATATTCTGACCTTAGCTTTTTATAAAGTCATACCTATATCTTGTTATCCTTTTTATATGTATATATTGTGTTGGAAACTCGTTTTTCCTTCTTTTTGATGAAGTCAAAAGGGGGAGACAAGTTTGGTTGTGAATTTTTATGTTTATCTATTTCAAGCACATGCATAAAAACAAAGGGGAGTATACAAGATAGGGGGAGCATACTCAAAATATTCAATGTCATATCTTATGAAGTATGCTAGATCAGAAAAATCAACTTTCAAAGGATATTGGTTTGTCATAAAAAAAGGAAGAGATTGTAAAGAAGATCTTGCTCCCGACCTTGACATAGTTTTGATGAATACACCAAGATCACAAAAAAGGTGAAAAAGGAATAAGACCATGAAGACAAGATGATCAAGCTTCAAGTATTATTCATAGACTATGTCTTCTTAGGTATTTATATCCTTATACTCAAAGTATAATTAGTAACATTGCTCAAAGGAAGTTAAAAGTATTTTTTGCATAGAATTGAAAACTCTTAGAAAAATATTTTATATGTAAAGTAATGGGTTACTTGACTCATCAGTACAATACCTAACTCACTACAAGCTAAGTGAATTAAAAATGGAAAATATAGTTGACTTTGGTGTTGAATATAGGTAACCTCACTTTAGGTGGGAAGATTTTGGTGTTGAATGGGATGCTTTCAGTGTTAAATGAGTGAATGAAATTTGGATATTACATGAGTAAATGAATTTTTTGTGTTGAATGAGTAGATGATTTTCGATGTTGAATTAGATACTTTTCGGTGTTGAATGAGTTATTAGACGAGGGAAAGTTTAAAGTGTTTTAGGGTTTGAATGAACTTGCTTGTGATTTAAATTTCAGAAATAAAGATTCAACGACGCTCATTTAAGTGAGCATTCTTGAGTCTATGAATATCAGATATTCAACAACACTCGCTTAAGTGTGCACTATTGAATTAATGATATTCAACAATGCTCACTTTAAGGGAGAGCACCGTTGAATCACTAAATTAAAATATTTAATTCATAAGTGTCCATCTAAGAAGTATCTAAATTATTCTAAATAAAATATATAAATTTATCATATAGAAATTTATTTTAATCATTATCATATACCAATGAATGAGGGTCTGAATTAATAAGGGTGTTTTTAAATCCTAGAATTAAATATTGAAGAAAGCTTACAAGTGAATGTTGTTAAATGGATGAATCATAATATTTTATTAACATATGTCCATCTCAGAAGTACCAAAACTTTTTAAAATAAAATATATAAATTTATTTTAAGCATTTATCATATATAAATTTTAAGCATTTATCATATATAAATTTTAATCATTTATCATATACCCATGAATGAAAGTCTGAATAAACGAGGGTGTCATTTAAATATGAGAATTAAAGATTCAATATTACTCACTTAACTGAGTGTTGTTGAATCTATAACATTCAGTATCACTCATTGAAATGAGCATTGTTGAATCGTTAGTTCTTAGCGACACAAAACATTTACAGCATATAAATCAAACATATACAATAGCAACACCAAAACACATATATATCAACACGCATATTCCAGCAGCACAAAACTGAAATTTAACAACAAATCCATTATATACATTGATGGAACAACAAATTTAGTAAGTATATACGTTAATCAAAAAATTGAGGATGTACATTGTATTTCCAAAGCTATTAGAATTATACATTAAAGTGGGAAACTAATTACTATGATTTTGTACAAAATTACTTCATTCTTACCTAAGTTATGTAATTTAGTCTTTTGTGTAAGTCATTACATCAAATTCACATGAAGTGCTAGCTTGCCATATGAAATACATGACATAATAGTTGCAATCATTCGTGTTATTTTCGCAGGGGAACAACGACTAAAAATAAATTAAAATATAATTACCTTTTGAATATGAACATATAACATCACTTGAAATTTAACTACTATATACAATTGTTTGAGATTTGTAATAGTACCATTCCATAAGTCCATTTGATGTTGCTTAATTAGACTTAGAATGAACATGGAATTTTTAAATTTGCATGCTCCTAAAACGAGAGAGTACTTAATTAGTTGTAATCCAAATGATAGTGAAAAGAGAAAGTGCTTGAGTCCACATACCTAGTGAAAATTTCCTTCATATCAAGGTACTTGTTTGCATTGCCATGGACCAATGAATCCAAATAGTATATTTATTCTTCAATTGGATCTATGACAATCAAAACCCAATGATCATACTATAGATAAATAAATTATGTATAATACAAATGCTCTGAAAAAGATAAATCTTTATCTGTATGTTTTATAAGTATATCATCTATATATTGTGGCTGCCGCACCCCCTCTTGTGAAGAAGATATTGCTCCTGACCTTGGCAGGATTTTGATGAAGACACCAAGATCACAAAAAGAAGAAAAGGAAGAAGACCACGAAGACATAGAAGATTCAAGCTTCAATATGTTTTTATATTTAAGTTTACATATAGGTACTTATATCCTAACATTCACTTTAATATTTAGTAGCAATGCTCAAACAAATCAAAATCCTTTTTAAAGAATTGGATGTGTCTAAAATTCAAAGTTCAATTTCTAAGTAATGAGTTACTTGACCAGGTCAATAGGTTACCAGAACTAGGTAACATGTTACATGAACTATGAGGCATTTGGTAATAGGTTACCGGAACTATGTAACACATTACTTGACTGAGGAAATAGTTGCAAAGCAAAACTGATTGATGTAATCGATTAATTCAGTGTATTAATCGATAACAACCTTAAAAATATATTTGGATAATCGATTACCACATCGTGATAATAGCTTACACAGAGTTGTTGAAACCATATTTTCAAATTCAAATGAATAGTTTTCATCCAAAGTGACTAGGTTTCATTCCAATCGTGTGTCCTCTTCATGAAAGGTCGTCATGGTTGATTGGAAGCCTATTTAAATTCATTTTGACATCCAAAATCGTAACACACGAAATGACAAAGTTTACACAATCACACCAAAAACGTTCACAACTTAGTAAACAAAATTCTACACATCTTGTTAGCAACTTTGTTCCTAGACTTTCAGATTTTCTGAAGTTGCTTCCAAAGTGCATTTGTTCTAAACTTTCAAAAGATTAAGAGCATTGTATACTAAATATTTATACAATGAGATCAAGGATTGAAAGTTATAGAATTTCCAAGCTTGTAAAAGCAATCATGCCATTGATATATTCTTCATCATGGTTGTGAACTTTTCATTAGAAGGGTTTGTTGAGAAGGGAAAAATAGTTCCCTTGAAAAGGGAAGTTTCAAGGGTAGAAAAGTTATAAGTGTGTATGGTAAAAAAATATCGGGAAGGGAAATAGTAATTACAACTCAAATTATCTAGTGGTAAAATCTCTTGTGTGGCAAGAGTACTGGATGTAACCTTCGGTAGACAAAAAGGCGAACCAGTATAGTAACTCTCTGTGGACTCTTCTACTATTTATTCTTGTCATTTACTTTTGATTTACTTGGTTGAATTCTGCATAAATAATCCACTGCACATAAACTTTGATAACATAGCAGAAAAATCAACCATATTCTCATAATAACTCATTCACTCCCCCTCTTTGTTGCCATCTTAAACTTACAATTGGTACTAGAGCTTATTTTGTGTAATCTATTCTCAAATATGATTCTATATTTAGGATAGCCTCAAGATCATTTCTGGAAGAAGGTTCTGACATCAATCCCCCTCCAAGCATTGTTTGAGAATGCTATGACATCTATAAAATTAGGATGCGAATCTTTATAGAATCTCAAGACTTGGATATTTGGAACCCGGTTGAGGAAGGATCTTATGAACCTTTCACTGTTGTTAATGTTGAAATGGAAGTAAAGCCAAAATCCATGTGGAACGATGAAGATAAAAAGAAAGTGAAATACAATCTCAAAGCAAAGAACATCCTCACTTCAACACTTAGTATTGACGAATTCTTCAGAGTGTCAAAGTGCAAATCTGCCAAAGAAATGTAGGACACTCTAGAGACCAAACATGAAATGGAACTAAGGAAGTAAAAAGGTCGAGACTCAGTACTCTCTCCCAAGAATATGAAATGTTTCATATGAAGCCTCAAGAGAAAATTCTAGATCTCCAAAAGAGATTTACTCACCTTACAAACCATTTGTTTGCACTTGGAAAAGTATTTTCAAACAGTGACTTGAACTTGAAAGTTCTAAGATCACTCTCAAGACAATGGCAACCCAAAGTGACAGCCATTACAGAAAAGAAAAACTTATCTATAATGTCATTGGCTGCACTTTTTAGAAAGTTGTAAGAGCATGAGTTGGAATTGACCCAACTCTAACAGCATGAAGAGCAAGAGAAGAAGATTAATAATATTTCTTTCAAAGCTAAAGCAGAGGCATATGAATCCTTAGAAGATGAGTCAGAAAAAGAGGAAATAGAAGACATGAGCATGCTAGTGGATAAGTTCAGCAAATTCCTAAAAAAGAATAAAAGTGGTAAGGTTGGACAACTAAGGAGATTCACCAAAACTAATGAAGTTTCCACTTCAAATCAAAGCTTCAATTGTTTTGAATGTGGAAAACTTGGTCATATGAAGATGGATTGTCCTACATTGAAAAAAAATCCTTTCAAGACAAAATTTGAAAAGAAGACCAGCAGACGGGCTTATATTCCATGGGAGGATAATGACTCAAGTTCCACTTTAGAACTAGAAAATGAAGAGCAGGCTCATCCCTCTCTAATGGTGTCTCATCATTCTGATGATGTGGAAGTAAGTGAAACTGGACTTTTACAAAATGCTTTCAATGAACTGCAAAGTGAATACGTCAAACTCACTAAAAACAATTTCAAACAAAAAACTGTGATTGAAGCGTTCCATAATACACATTCTTCTTCCTCTTGTTAAAATTTTATTACTCTTGAAAGTAAAATTTCCACTTTGAGTCTTCAACTCAAAAATCATTGTAAGAGTAGTACAAAATTGGATGACATGCTGAAGACACAAAGACACTCCATTGATCGTAGAGGTCTCGGTTATTCCAAACCTTCTTCAATTAAGAAAAAAAAGGTGTCTAATAAAATTATCTTTCAAAAGAAAAGTATCTTTACTCATCATATTGCTAAATCTATATCAAGGATACAAATTCATCAACCCAATTGTAAATCATGAGCATACCTATAATACTTGCAAAATTAGAAAATATGATATTCCCATAGGACATTTTAAATGGATAGAGAAAGGTACTAACCATGTAGGACCCAAACAGAAATGGGTACCTAATATTACTTAAATTGTTTTGTAGGAGTGTTTGGGAGCCGCCAGTGACTTATGGTATTTGGACAGCAACTGCTCAAAACATATGACAAGAAATAAAGGAAAGTCTTTTGTCCTTACTCCAAGGGGAAAAGGCTATGTCACATGTGGTAATAATAACAAAGCAAAAATATCATTGGAGTTGGTAGAGTCGGGAAGCCACCTTCTACTACAATATAAGGAGTTATATATGTTGAGGGACTGAAGCACAACAATTGAGTATAAGTTAACTTTGTGACAAAGGGTTCCATGTGGCTTTCTACCTCGAGAAATGCATCATTGATAATAAGGGATCTGAAAATTCTAAACTTGTTGGTAAGAAAATAAATAATATCTACATGATTGCTTTAAATGATTCATCTCTTCCCATAAAATGTTTAGCTATTAATGATCATGATGCATGACTATGGCATAAGAGAATTGCTCATACTCATATGGATCATTTGAATAAACTTGTAACGAAAGATCTGGTTGTTGGTTTACCCAAAATGAAGTTAGTGTAAGACAAACTATGTAGTGCTTGTCAAAAGGGTAAACAAACAAAGACTTCTTTCAAACCAAAACATATGGTTTCTTCTAATAGACCATTATAGTTACTACATATGGCCTTATTCGGCTCTTCTAGGACCAAAAGCTTTGGTGGTAACTACTATGATCTTATGATAGTAGACGACTTTTCAAGATATACGTGGACTCTATTCTTGGTACATAAGAATTATGCATTTAATTCCTTTAGCAAATATGCTAAAAGAGTAAAAAAAATGAAATTCCTTGAAAATGGCTGCTATAGGAAGTGATCATGGAGGAGAATTTCAAAATGGTTTTTTGAGGAATTTCGTAATGATAATGGTATGACTCACAATTTCTTTGCTCCTAGAACACCATGGAAAAATGGTGTTGTAAAGAGAAAGAATAAATTTTTGAAGGAACTTGCACATGCATTGTTGAATGAAACTAATCTACCAAAATATTTTTGGGCAAATGCATTTAGTACGACATCCTATTCCAAATAAAAAAACCCTATGAAATCTTCATAGGTAGAAAACCAAATATTTCTCACTTGCATGTGTTCAGTTGCAAATGTTATGCGCTAAATAATGGTAAGGAAAACCTAGGAAAGTTTGATGCAAAAGTCGATGAAGGAATTTTCCTTGGCTACTCTCTTACAAGCAAAGATTTTCGAGTTTTCAATAAGAAAACTGTGGCCATGGAAGAATCTATTCATGTGACTTTTGATGAGACTAATCCAACCTTGGAAGAAAAATCCATGGTTGATGATGATGACTTCCTAGTCCATCTTTGGAAGAATCCATTCATGATATAACAGCCAACATAGAGAATCTGAAAATAGATGACAATATACCTTCACATGAAGAGCATATTCACTCTGATTTACCTAAAGAATCGAGAATCCATCAATATCATCCTATTGACAATATCACTGCTGATATAAGTAAGGGAGTCTATACTCGCCTAAAATTGAATGATGCCTGTCTAAACATGGCTTTTGTTTCTCAAGTGGAACCATCCTAGATTGATGACGCAATTGACGATGAACACTGGATTCTTGCTATTCAAGAAGAGCTTAACCAGTTTGAGAGAAACAAAGTTTGGGAACCTGTTCCTAGACCTAAAGAAACACATGTTATAGGAACTCATTGAGTCTGTCAGAATAAAGCAGATGAAAGTGGCATTATTATAAGAAATAAAGCAAGACTTGTAGAATAAGGATACAACCAGGAAGAAGGTATCGACTTTAATGAAACCTTCGGTCATGTTTCTAGACTTGAGGCTATTAGACTATTGCATGCATATGCATGTTCTCTGAATTTTTTACTTATATCAAATGGATGTAAAGAGTGTGCTTCTCAATAGTTATATACAAGAAGAGGTGTACGTCGAACAACCCCTGGGTTTGAAGACTACAAGTATCCTTCTCATGCCTATAAGCTTAATAAAGCCCTCTATGGCTTAAAGAAAGCTCTGCATGCATGGTACGATCGTCTAACAAACATTTTAATTGATAAAGGTTTTACTAATGGAAAGGTCGACACTATGTTATTCATTAAGAAAAGAAATCATCATACTTTACTTGTTGAAATTTATGTCGATGATATTATTTTTGGTTCTACTAATGATCTTCTATGTAGTCAATTTGGTAAGATGATGCGAGGGGAGATTGATATGTCCATGATGGGAAAGTTGAACTACTTTCTTGGACTACAAATCAAACAACTCAAGGATGGCATCTTTGTTTTTCAGTCTAAATATTGCTGGGATTTGCTGAAACACTTCAAAATGGATTATTGCAAACCTATCACCACTCATATGGGTTCTAGAACATACATTGATGTTGATGAGACAGGAAAATGCGTCGACATCTCTAAGTATTAAGGTATGATTGGTTCCATTTTTTACCTTACCGCAAGTAGACCTAATATTAAGTTTAGTGTTTGTCTTTATACATGTTATTAATCATAACCTAAAGAGTCACATCTTACTTCCGTGAAAAGGATAATAAAATATCTTAAAGTCATACTTGATGTAGGACTATGGTATCTTAAAGAAAGTATATGTAATCTAGTAGGATATTCAGATTCAGATTTTGCTAGATGCACATCTGAGAGAAAACATACAAACGCTATTTGTCATATTCTTGGAAATGCCTTAGTCTCTTGGTCTTGTAAAAATCAAGTCTATGTTGCTCTAAGTAGTGATGAGGTATAATACATAGCTATAGGAAGTTGTTGTGCCCAAACATTGTTGCTTAAGCAACAAATGCGAGATTACGGATTAGACCTAGGATGCATTCCCCTAAGATGTGATAATACTAGTGAGATAAATCTCAGAAAGAATTTGATTATGCATTACTGGACTAAACATATTGATATAAGGCACCACTTCCTGAGGGACCATGTCAAAATGAAAGATGTTCTCTTAGAACTCCTTGATTGACAGGAACAACTAGGAGACAACTTTACAAAACCTTTGGCTAAAGAACCTTTTTATAAAATTACACGAGAAATAGGCATCCTTGATGAATTATTTTGAGAAATATATGTATTTCATGCCTACTTGTACTTCAATATGCTTTTTATTGCTTAATTTTTATTATTTTGGGGTATGCATTATGTTACCATAGAAGGGTAATCGATTACAGGGCATCAGTGGTAGAAATTATTAAAAATTCAGCCAATGTAATCGATTACATGATGAATTAATCAAATAACTGCCCAAATAGTAAGTTTGAGTAATCGATTACCCCATCATGGTAATCGGTTACACTCTGCACTATTAAGGCAAAAATCAGATTTTTTAACTTCATTTTCCCTCCTTCCAACTTTGGTAACCCCCCACAACTTCGAAAAACTTCCTTTCTAAATCGTTTTGCTTGATTTTTGTAGTATTTCGTACTACATTTTCACTCCTAAACACATTCCTACCATCATTTTTTTTGTTTAGAGTTCTAAATCAAAGATCCCCAAATCT
Source organism: Lupinus angustifolius (assembly GCF_001865875.1). Classification (NCBI taxonomy): domain Eukaryota; kingdom Viridiplantae; phylum Streptophyta; class Magnoliopsida; order Fabales; family Fabaceae; genus Lupinus; species Lupinus angustifolius. The sequence goes on from NW_017716007.1 coordinate 16,680, forward strand.
AAAAATCTTCAAAACCTAAGTTTTTCAAATCTCAACAACATAGCCTCATCATCTAGATCCAATAAAGAATGAACCAATGTGACTCAAGGAAGGCAACAAAACCCGAATGAAGTCAACACATTGGATTTGTCACGTCTTTTGGCAAACCAGGATCAACACAAAACCTTCAAGGAGCACTTTATGCAATGACCCATTTTTCATCCAAAGTATGGTATGTTAAGTTATGTTCCTTTTAGGATAGTAATTTCATTTTCCCAACCTTTTTTGAACAACAAAAACTCTCTGAACTTTGCGAAATGCATTGTTCTTACTATACGGAACTTGTACCTGTATTTTAATGTAATCTAAGTTTTAAGAGGAATAAAATCTTTTCATATGTCAAAGGAAAAGAGATTGGCATAGACTTCAAAACTCTGAGTTCACTTTGCGGTAATATACCATATATAGGAACAATAGTAGAGTCTAGCATCCAATGCGACTAAGAAGGGTTCAAGAAAATGAATTTCTACTACTCTATGAATAGATACTCCAAACAAGAAATTGAAATGTTTAAGCAAAGGTCTTTCAGTGACTCTGTGCGAAACCAAAATATTTTATTTGTCGATAACTTAAACTTAGAGGACTGTTTGATTCATTACATGTTAAGTTACATCATAGTTCCAAAGCTTTTTCAAACCATTCACAAGTAAATGATATGGAACTACAATTGATGTATGTTATGAAACATAATGTTCCAATTAATTGGACATTAATGATAATGAGACAAATCAGGACCTTTAGAAGTGAGTACAGACCATTGCCTTATGTCATTCTCATAACTGCTACACTTGGATATTCTGGTGTTTTGTTTGATGGAGAATCTAACTTCACACTTGATGCTAACAATAAGATTGATGTGGATATAATCCACAAAATGGTTTTCTATCGAGATTCTAATGACATAATCTACAAGCATCATGGTGATCAGCAGACTGCAAATCAAGAAAATCCTTTTGTTGACCCTTCTACTCATCCCTCATTTCGTATTGAATCATCTTCTTCTAGCTCCACTCCTACCAATCATATGATAATGGAACAAGTTGTGTTCGCTTAAGGGCTACATCACTACACGTATGGATTCTCTCGATACAGAGAATCATCAAGTCCAAGAAGAGCTTAAACAATTATCAAATCATTTGGACTACATGGACTTGGACTCTCAGAAAGCTGATATTGATCATCAAAAGTAAAAGTCTAGAATTTTACGATTATACTTGAGTAAATTGATGTCATTGCTGTTATTTTCAAATTGATATTTCTATTGTTGTTTTTATTTGTGCTTTCGAAGATACCAAGATCACAAAAAGAAGAAAAAGAAGAAGACCATGAAGCATAGAAGATTCAAGCTTCAAGATGTTTCTAGATTCAAGTTTTCATATAGGTACTACTATCCTAACATTCATTTTAGTAATTAGTAGCAATGCACAAACAAATCAAAATCATTTTTAAAGAATTGGATTCGTCTAAAATGCAAAGTTAAATTGCTAAGTAATGAGTTACTTGACCTGGTTAATAGGTTATAAGAACTAGGTAACAAGTTACCTGAATTGTGAGGCAGTTGGTAATAGGTTACTGGAACTGCGTAACAGGTTACCTGACTGAGAAAACAGTTACAAAGTAAAACTCACTAATGTAACCGATAATTTAGTGTATTAATCAATTACCACCTTGGACAAAACATTTGAGTAATCAATTACCACGTCGTGACAATCGATTACAGAGTTGTTGAAACTAGATTTTCACATTCAAATGAAAAACACTCATCCAAAGTTAATAGGTTTCATTCCAATTGTGTCTCCTCTTCACTGAAGGTTATCATGGCTGATTGGAAGTCTATTTAAAGGCAATGAGAAATCTCAAATTCGTTGCACACGAAACCACAAAGTTTACACATTCACACAAAATCTTTCACAACTTAGTAAATAAAATATTAAGAGCATTGTATACGAAGTATTTATATTGTAAGATCAAGGATTGCCAGTTATAGAATTTGCAAACTTGTAAAAGCAATCCTGCCATTGATATATTCTTCATCTTGGTTGTATACTTTTCATCACAAGGTGTGTTGAGAAAGGAAAAGTAGTTCACTTGAAAAGGGAAATTTCCAGCGTAGATTAAATGTGAGTGTCAGGTACAAAAATATTGGGAATTAGAACATACATTGATGTTGATGAGACAGGAAAATGCGTCGACATCTCTAAGTATTAAGGTATGATTGGTTCCATTTTTTACCTTACCGCAAGTAGACCTAATATTAAGTTTAGTGTTTGTCTTTATACATGTTATTAATCATAACCTAAAGAGTCACATCTTACTTCCGTGAAAAGGATAATAAAATATCTTAAAGTCATACTTGATGTAGGACTATGGTATCTTAAAGAAAGTATATGTAATCTAGTAGGATATTCAGATTCAGATTTTGCTAGATGCACATCTGAGAGAAAACATACAAACGCTATTTGTCATATTCTTGGAAATGCCTTAGTCTCTTGGTCTTGTAAAAATCAAGTCTATGTTGCTCTAAGTAGTGATGAGGTATAATACATAGCTATAGGAAGTTGTTGTGCCCAAACATTGTTGCTTAAGCAACAAATGCGAGATTACGGATTAGACCTAGGATGCATTCCCCTAAGATGTGATAATACTAGTGAGATAAATCTCAGAAAGAATTTGATTATGCATTACTGGACTAAACATATTGATATAAGGCACCACTTCCTGAGGGACCATGTCAAAATGAAAGATGTTCTCTTAGAACTCCTTGATTGACAGGAACAACTAGGAGACAACTTTACAAAACCTTTGGCTAAAGAACCTTTTTATAAAATTACACGAGAAATAGGCATCCTTGATGAATTATTTTGAGAAATATATGTATTTCATGCCTACTTGTACTTCAATATGCTTTTTATTGCTTAATTTTTATTATTTTGGGGTATGCATTATGTTACCATAGAAGGGTAATCGATTACAGGGCATCAGTGGTAGAAATTATTAAAAATTCAGCCAATGTAATCGATTACATGATGAATTAATCAAATAACTGCCCAAATAGTAAGTTTGAGTAATCGATTACCCCATCATGGTAATCGGTTACACTCTGCACTATTAAGGCAAAAATCAGATTTTTTAACTTCATTTTCCCTCCTTCCAACTTTGGTAACCCCCCACAACTTCGAAAAACTTCCTTTCTAAATCGTTTTGCTTGATTTTTGTAGTATTTCGTACTACATTTTCACTCCTAAACACATTCCTACCATCATTTTTTTTGTTTAGAGTTCTAAATCAAAGATCCCCAAATCTAAAAATCTTCAAAACCTAAGTTTTTCAAATCTCAACAACATAGCCTCATCATCTAGATCCAATAAAGAATGAACCAATGTGACTCAAGGAAGGCAACAAAACCCGAATGAAGTCAACACATTGGATTTGTCACGTCTTTTGGCAAACCAGGATCAACACAAAACCTTCAAGGAGCACTTTATGCAATGACCCATTTTTCATCCAAAGTATGGTATGTTAAGTTATGTTCCTTTTAGGATAGTAATTTCATTTTCCCAACCTTTTTTGAACAACAAAAACTCTCTGAACTTTGCGAAATGCATTGTTCTTACTATACGGAACTTGTACCTGTATTTTAATGTAATCTAAGTTTTAAGAGGAATAAAATCTTTTCATATGTCAAAGGAAAAGAGATTGGCATAGACTTCAAAACTCTGAGTTCACTTTGCGGTAATATACCATATATAGGAACAATAGTAGAGTCTAGCATCCAATGCGACTAAGAAGGGTTCAAGAAAATGAATTTCTACTACTCTATGAATAGATACTCCAAACAAGAAATTGAAATGTTTAAGCAAAGGTCTTTCAGTGACTCTGTGCGAAACCAAAATATTTTATTTGTCGATAACTTAAACTTAGAGGACTGTTTGATTCATTACATGTTAAGTTACATCATAGTTCCAAAGCTTTTTCAAACCATTCACAAGTAAATGATATGGAACTACAATTGATGTATGTTATGAAACATAATGTTCCAATTAATTGGACATTAATGATAATGAGACAAATCAGGACCTTTAGAAGTGAGTACAGACCATTGCCTTATGTCATTCTCATAACTGCTACACTTGGATATTCTGGTGTTTTGTTTGATGGAGAATCTAACTTCACACTTGATGCTAACAATAAGATTGATGTGGATATAATCCACAAAATGGTTTTCTATCGAGATTCTAATGACATAATCTACAAGCATCATGGTGATCAGCAGACTGCAAATCAAGAAAATCCTTTTGTTGACCCTTCTACTCATCCCTCATTTCGTATTGAATCATCTTCTTCTAGCTCCACTCCTACCAATCATATGATAATGGAACAAGTTGTGTTCGCTTAAGGGCTACATCACTACACGTATGGATTCTCTCGATACAGAGAATCATCAAGTCCAAGAAGAGCTTAAACAATTATCAAATCATTTGGACTACATGGACTTGGACTCTCAGAAAGCTGATATTGATCATCAAAAGTAAAAGTCTAGAATTTTACGATTATACTTGAGTAAATTGATGTCATTGCTGTTATTTTCAAATTGATATTTCTATTGTTGTTTTTATTTGTGCTTTCGAAGATACCAAGATCACAAAAAGAAGAAAAAGAAGAAGACCATGAAGCATAGAAGATTCAAGCTTCAAGATGTTTCTAGATTCAAGTTTTCATATAGGTACTACTATCCTAACATTCATTTTAGTAATTAGTAGCAATGCACAAACAAATCAAAATCATTTTTAAAGAATTGGATTCGTCTAAAATGCAAAGTTAAATTGCTAAGTAATGAGTTACTTGACCTGGTTAATAGGTTATAAGAACTAGGTAACAAGTTACCTGAATTGTGAGGCAGTTGGTAATAGGTTACTGGAACTGCGTAACAGGTTACCTGACTGAGAAAACAGTTACAAAGTAAAACTCACTAATGTAACCGATAATTTAGTGTATTAATCAATTACCACCTTGGACAAAACATTTGAGTAATCAATTACCACGTCGTGACAATCGATTACAGAGTTGTTGAAACTAGATTTTCACATTCAAATGAAAAACACTCATCCAAAGTTAATAGGTTTCATTCCAATTGTGTCTCCTCTTCACTGAAGGTTATCATGGCTGATTGGAAGTCTATTTAAAGGCAATGAGAAATCTCAAATTCGTTGCACACGAAACCACAAAGTTTACACATTCACACAAAATCTTTCACAACTTAGTAAATAAAATATTAAGAGCATTGTATACGAAGTATTTATATTGTAAGATCAAGGATTGCCAGTTATAGAATTTGCAAACTTGTAAAAGCAATCCTGCCATTGATATATTCTTCATCTTGGTTGTATACTTTTCATCACAAGGTGTGTTGAGAAAGGAAAAGTAGTTCACTTGAAAAGGGAAATTTCCAGCGTAGATTAAATGTGAGTGTCAGGTACAAAAATATTGGGAATAGAAATTGTAATTACAACACAAATTATCTAGTGGAAAAATCTCTTGTGTGGTAAGAATACTAGATATAACCTTCAGTGGATAAGAAGGCGAACTAGTAAAAAAATCTCTGTCGACTCTACTTCTACTTATTCTTGTCATTTACTTTTGCTTAATTTAGTTGAATTGTACATAAATAATCTGCAACACATAAACATTGTTAACATAGTAGATAAATCAATCATATAATTCCTACATCTAATTCACCCCCTCTTAGTTGGCATCTTAAACTTACAACCCCTCCTTTTTTTATTTTTTACATCAGGGTTCATTACCAAAGAAGTCTTTGTGGGGACAAGAACATCACTAGCTTTTCATTGTTCACAAAATTGTCATACAAGTACCTAACATATAATTACCCTAGTCAATTAAAAACACTATATAACACCAATGGTTAACTGAACAAGTGAAAAATTAAAAAAATAAATCTTAATGTACCTCATATATACACATAAGACATATGAACTTATCCAATTTTGTTCATGTACTTTTTTCACTTCATCAATTCTGTTGAATTCTTCACTAGTATAACAGAAGATATCACTAGGAATTGAGATGTCAAGTGCAAAACCATCTCCATTGCTTTCTAGGTGCATCTCCAAAAGATTACGAAATTTTACCAACATCCTAAATTTGTCTTTAGTGGAATTGTAATTAGCTCACTTCTTTGTTTAGACCTCACCACTTTGGCTTTTTTCAACACATGAACAACATATTGTTTTTTCTCTAAGAGGGGATGTCATTGACGACTGTGTATCTTGAGTGACTTTGTCATTGTCGTAGGAGTGTTCATGTACTTGAAAATTTCAACTCAATATGTCAATTATCGATCAATTAATAAATATAATAAGCATGATTAATGAATGTATTCAAAATCATATTGACATACCTTAGGATCTACAACTATAAGGTTTATTGGCCAAGCCACATAACTCACTATGGCCCCTCCCACTAACCACTGTAAATATATCCTCAATAGTAATTGGCAGCAATACATCATCATTTACTATAATTTTAATCCCGGCCTTCACATGATTGAGGCGGTGATAAGTGCCAAAAATGCCTAAATTTCATACACTTTTTATTGCACTTATCCTTGGCAAAATTGAGAAAACCAACTTAATTCAACACTTTTTGGATAAAATATCATAATCTTGTATATATGCCTTGTGTATTTCTTTTTTATTTTATTTTGTAGGATTTAGGTGGAAAAGAGAAGAAATAATTAAGTGCAAGCAAAATGCTCAAAATAGGCCAAATAGGCCAAATCATCCACACATGACATACTTAAACTTGACATGGTAAGCTATATGCTTAGCCTTAAGCATGACTCAACAAAATTCGGCCTATTTGGAAAGCATGGAGTCAACATGAAGCTACTCACTAAGAAGCTTAGCTTTGACCAAACTCACGCCTAGCTGACCTGAACACCACCCTCACACAGTCAGACTCAACCTGGCACGGTCAGAACACAAGCCTGGTACAAGCTAACCTGCTCAAGCAGACAGCTTAACAGAGCACCTTGACTACCCACCTTGGAACCACACACCTGGCTAAATCAACAAGCACCAAACCAATCACCATGAGCACGGTTAAAGCTGTTGAAGGAGACAACTTAGCGGTGCCAAATAGGAGCTTGGAGGTGTGCACTCAACAAGTTGGTCAAGTTGACTTAGCCGCTAAGAAACCATGACTCCATGCATGACCTCACTCCAACTAGCATTCATAGGCTTTTCAGAGGTAGCTCACAATAGTTGGGCAAGCAGCTCACAATAGCTTGGGTGACTCAGCCCCAAGCAGGTGACTAACCTGCTTGGCCAGGTGACCAAACCCATGCTCAAGGGTTTGGTCAGCAGCTTAGCGGAAGGAGAGCAGCTTGGCGGTGACAAAAAACTCCTATAAATAGGAGGCACTTCATTCCATTCATAACATTCATACACATTCCATTTTCACAAATACATTCTCAAATCATAAATTTCTCTTCTTCTACACTTTCTTCTTTGTAATTTCTTGGAGAATTTCTACTCCAAATTAGTTTAGCTAAGTTTATTTTTTAGTTTATCCTTAATTCAAGAGGAGAAGGAGTAATCAAACGATATGTAAAAATTCATTTTGCAATCTCATATTACATGGTAAGGTGTCTTAAATCTTTGGATTAAGATGGCTAATGCTCCTAAATTGTAGTTGAATTTTGGCTCACTAATATTTCTTGTAATTTATTGTTTCATTATGTTGAATTTTGTTTAAGTTATTACTTTTGCAATTTCAATTCTTCAGAAAATGCTTAATGCGGTTTTATCTTGATCACCTAAAACTTGATTTCAAGATCCAAAATGCTTCTTTTTAATGTCTTGACAAATGAACTAAAAAGTAGGAATACAACTTAGTTCATTTGTCATATCAAAGCATCCATTTTAAGCAACTTGTAATCAAGGTTATTCAATGTTTACGGTTCCTGAAATAAGGCGTGGCAACTTATTTCGTCGAGTGGCAGTTTTCTATTGATTAGTATATTTTGCAAGGTCTGAAAATCACTTTTTCTCGCCGGGGGACTGGGGGAAATTTTATGAACTGATGTTTGGAATAACCAAAGTATACACATAACTTTTATAAACATTTTCATAGAAACATGTTAAGAAATATTTCCATCATTAATTCAAACTAAATTTTCTCCTCAAGAATTTGTGCATTTTAGTTGTTTAGGTTTATTTATTTACTTTTTAAAATTTCATAAACAAAATCAAACCAAAAATATGTTCAAACTTTATTAGTGATATAACGTGTTTATAATAATGTTCTATTAGGCAATTCCTTGTGGTTCGACATAACCCTATACTATACTACAATTGAATCGTGAAAGAGATGCAAATGTAAAATTGTAAAGTATTAACTTATAAATTTTATTTGTTGTCAAAGAAAGAAACCTTGAATCAAAGTGCAATTTAATTCATAAATTGTATCTTTGTAAAAAGGAAAAATACACAATCATAATGAGTAATCTAACTACTAACTTTTACTTTCTATAATTTATTTTTCGCAACTAACATATATTTTATGTCATTTAAATTCTGCAACTAACATTTATTTATTGCTTTATTTCTTTATTCTTTACCAACCTTCCATAAGTGAGTAGTTCGATTAATAAAGGAAAACGAAAATAAATATCACTCATTAATCCAACAAAGCCGAGATGGTATGAAATTATTAATAATTCAATAAAGCTAAGTTTTTTTTATTAAAGGAACATTCTTGAAAACATTATGTCGGCATTGGAATTTATTCCAACAAAGCTGAGATGGCGAGCAAAGA
>NW_017716008.1:0-7387 GCF_001865875.1 Lupinus angustifolius
GGGGGGGGGTATGCGCATATACAGCATAGCATCTAGTAAGTTATGCATTATACCAATACCGACAATGCGCATAGATGGGATATCCATATATAAATTTCAAGTCTTGACACCCTTGTGAATGCAAGCATGCAAGAACTTCATTTTGATGAAGTCAAAGCTTCAAGCTTAAAGACAAGGACATATCAACAACAACAACAAAGACTCGCATTCAAGCTTGAACAAAGGATCATTAAGACTAGAGTAATTATTTTATTTTTTAGGTCCTAAGATGCTTTGAAAGGGTAGAGTCTAACTTGGGTAAATCTTATGATAAATCTCACATAATTGGAGTACGAACATATTGCATAAAATATATTTTCATGCATATCATAACTTAGGAGCATTTAGGATGTATACAAGATTTTGGGCATTAATATTTATATCCTTTTCAAAGTCATGCATCATGTATTAATCATTCATGTTAGAGGTTCATGCATAATTAACTAAGTCTTTCCAGAAAAATGTTAATCGACTAAGACTTTGTTTAATCGACTAAGCGTTTGTAAGTGAGAAAGACATTAATCAATTAAGGACATGGTTAATCATTTAAGTGAGTTTCTATTTTGGTAGCTTCGATGTTTTAAAGAAAAGTTAATCGATTTAGTGGCAATTTAATCGATTATCCGTAACATTACAGTTTGAAACTGAATGGTATTTTACCATCCTTTTCCATATGCATAGTAACTTGAGTAATACAAAAATTTGATGCAATTTGATACACGTTTTTCAAGAGTGATTTTCTAGAAAGAGAGAAAAACTTTCATGTGAAAAAGATAGAGTTATTGTCAATCTTTGAAAGAGTTTATTATCATACCTTGAGAGTTTTCAAAAAAAATTCAGTTTGTGAATATTAATCATACTTTTCATCTATGAGTTTGTGAGATTCATCAATGGGTAGTTTTTTCTTATTGTTAGTGTAAGATTAACACATTGTAGGTGCAATAGAACTTTGTAGACATATTTTATGGTCAGTTTGTAAATTTGTCTTTTTGAGGGTGTGACATATTACCTAGGAGGAAGAGAGAAATTTAGGATAAATCCTAGGTTGTGGTTAAGGTCCTAGGAGAGGTTTCATTGGGTATACGTGCTTAGAAGAGTTGAGGAGCCATTAGAAGCTATGTCTAAGAGAATTCATGGTAGAAGAAGTGTTTTATATAAGCATTTGATTTTCTCTAGTGATGAAAATCTTCCAAGATCGGAAGTGGAGGCCTAGATGTAGATTGCATGTGGATTTGAAATTGAACGAGGATAAATTGGTTGTGTCGTATTCTCTCTTACCCCTACTCTTTTACTTACATGCAATTGTTGTATTTTCTCTTTATTTGATAGCATTCATGTTGAGATAATTGCATAAGTAATTCTGCTATGTTTATCACTTTTTATAATATGTTTAAGAGCATATTAGCTTAAATTAGTCACTGATTTCTTGTTGCGTCAAGAACCAAAATATTTTGAAGAAACCCATTTTTCTAATCGTTTAGGCCTTTATTTAATTTATTCATTTAGGCTTTGTGTTAATTGATTAAGAAATCATTTAATCTATTAAAACTAGTAGTTTGTTTAGATTTTCTTATGTATTTTGAATCTAGTTTAATTTTAATTTGAGCCACATATTCACCCATCTCTTGGTGAAGTTAGAGTCCTTGTTAACCAACAAGTGGCATCAGAGCGAGTTCGAACAATACTAGCTTAATCGCTAATTCGTGAGTCAGAATGAGTATTTTCATTGAGACTGTAAATACAGATATTTGAGAAGTCGTACGAAATGGACCTCACATTCCACTACACTTAGTGGAAGATGAAACTAAAGAAAAGCCTAAGAGTCTTTGGACCGATGAGGAAAAAAGAAAAGTGCAACATAACTTGAAGGCAAATAACATTATTATTTATGCACATTGCTATGCTGAAATCTTTAGAGTTTTACATTGTAAAAGTGCCAAAGAAATGTGGGATACTTTACAAGTAACCCATGAAGGCACTAGTGAAGTCAAGTGAGCTAGATTAAATTCTTTATGTCATGAATATGAATTGTTTCACGTGTTTTTTAATGAACCAATAAATGACATGAAAAAATGATTTATGCATATTGTTAATTATCTTGTTTCATTAGATAAAGTATTTGCTAATGGTGAATTGACTAATAAAGTTTTAAGATATCTTGATAGGGCACGACAACCAAAGGTGGCGACTATTATGGAAATGAAGGACTTGGATTCAATGACACTTGCAACAATTTTTGGAAAGCTTCAAGAACATAAGATGGAGCTAGGCTACTTGACACAACTTGAAGAATCAAACAAGAAAAAGAAAGGCATATCCCTCAAGGCTACAACATCATATGCAAAAATTGATGAGGAGACACCATATGGTGAAGATCCTGATTCCTCTGATATCGACAATGAAACCATGGCTATCCTTGTGAATAAATTTAGCAAGTTCTTAAAGAAGAAAGGATTATTCAAAAGGTTTCCACAAATAGAATGAAGAGACTCAACCAAGAAGGGCAAGAACACGAAGGAACAGATCACTTGCCATGAGTGTGGGAAGATATGACACATGAAGTTCTCATATCCTACCAATATCAAAAGGGTTGAGAATGGCTAATAAAGTCTATATCATTTGGAATGAACCCTAAGAAGAAGCTACTTCAAGCATCTTAGACAATGAAGAATCAGCCAAACTATGTCATATGACGCAAAATCTTGATTCTTGTGAAACAAGCAAGTAAGGCAACTATAATGAGGTTAGCATTTTCGTTTCCGATTGTGACTCCCATAATTCCCCCACGTATGAAGATTTATATAATGCTTATGTGGAATTGTTGAATAGCTTAAAAAGTTAGCTAAAATAAATGTACATAGAAAAGAGTAACTTTGGTGCATGAAACGAAAATTTTATAAATGCAGAAATTTATTGATGAACTTTAGCTCGAAAATGAAATATTATATCTCATTTATGCTAACTCTACATATGATTGGGCTTTTAAAATGACTATGAAACCCACTTGTGACAAATGTCTAGTTTGGGAAAAGGAGAATGCATGTTTAAAAGATAAAGTGGCAAACTTCTCTAAGGGTAGACATAAGTTAGATAACTTGCTTGCACAAAACATAAATGTTGGTAATAGATCCGTTTTGGGATTCACACTTTCTAAAAAGAGATTATATAAAAAAACATGTTTATTTTTCGAAAATTTCATATTTTAAATCACCTACTTATTTCTATTATGGATTGTATGGTCATACTATTAATACTTGTCATATTATATTACATGGTGTATCCATAGGACAATATATTTGGATTGAAAAGGAACAAGATCTCAATAAAAATAACACTAAGGGACCCACAACTATTTGGGTATCTAAAACATGCAATTGAACATTGTTTTGTAGGTGTACCTAAGGACATTTGGACATCAATGGTACTTCGACTACAAGTATTATAGGCATATGAAAGGTAAAAAGAGTAAGATTATTGACTCATCTCCCAATAAAATTTATTTATCATACAAAGAAAATGGTGGTAAATTTAAAACCCGCAACTTTGATAAGTTTATGTGAAAAACATGGTATTGATCACCAATACGACAATCCTGGAACTCCTGAACAAAATGGATTTGTTGAAAGGAAAAATAGAGTTCTAGAGGAGTTTGATTGAATCATGTTAAATAAAAGCAAAGATTACAGAGTATTTACCAAAAGAACAATGACAAATAAAGAGTCTATATATGTGGTATTTGATGAGCTTTCTCCAAAAGAGGAGAAGGGTATGGTTGATGATCTTGTTGGTACTCTTGAGGATGCATACTTGAAAGATCAAGAAGCTGAAAATATGTGCAAGAATTTCAAGATAGAATGTGGTTGATAAAGATGTTCAAGATTTATGTTGATAAGGATGAGAAAGGCAAATCTATTAAGGTAACTAAATATAGTGGTAAGATAGGATCTTTACTTAACTTCAAGTTGACCTGATATTATGTTTTGCGTGTGCATGTGTGATAGATATCAAGTTAATCCTAAAGAATCACATCTCATAACTACTAAAAGAATTATGAAATATTTGAAAGGAACATTAAACATGGGATTATGGGATCTTGAGGATGCATCATGCGGCTTAGTAGGTTATTTCAATTCTAATTATGTTGGTCGTAATATGGATAGGAAAAGTATTAGTGGTACTGATTACCTATTAGGTAGCTTACTACTATCATGATATTGTAAAAATAAAGCATGTGTTGCTCTTTCAACCGCTGAAGCGGAATACATTGTTGTCGGTGTGTGTTGTGCTCAAATTTTATGGAAGAAGCAACAACTATTAGATTTTGATATTGTGCTTGATAAAATACCTATTAAATGTGATAATACTAGTGCCATAAATCTGTCTAAGAATCTTCTTTTGCATTCTCGCACCATGCATATAGAAATTAGGCATCATTTCTTAAGATATCATGTTCAAAAAGGTGATTGGGTGATTAAAATTGTTAAAATTTCAGAACAACTACCTGATATTTTCACTAAATCTCTTCCAAGAGATATTTTCTTTGTAATAATAAGAGAACCAGGAATTCTTGAGGAATCATATATTTTTTAGTTGTATCTAAGTTTGTGTTAAAATTCCATGAATATTTTTTATATTTATTCATTGTATATCTTCTTTGCTTGAATGCATGCCATAATTTCTTATGTATGTTCTTATTTGATTAAGTATTCTTATGTATGATTCATCATCATATAGGATATGTTTTGTGTAGTTAGAGCTTAGCATTCCCTAAGTAAAGTTTGAAATGTGTTAAATGTTATGAAAGAACTGTGATTAATCGAATATTACCTTAGTTAATCGATGAACTGAGATAATTTTTAAGTATTTTAATCAATCAAATAGCTCTTAATCGATTACCTCGGAACAATTTCTAATTCTGTTAAACAATTAAACTGACCCTTGATTGATTGTATAAGCAAAAACAATTCAATTCGCTAATTAATTAACACTACTCTTAATCAATTAAGTATAGCTCCTTTGATAGTTATATATTAAATACGAATTTCAAACCCTAGAACTTCAATCTTTCTCTAGAATTCTTCTCCAACCTCAAATCTTCTATATTTTTTGTCAAATTAAGAACCCCATTACCTATTTTCATCTACTTTACACCTATTACCCTCGTATTCCATCAAATTTTCCACACAATCATTAAACCTAGACTTTCCCCTCTTTAGAAATCTTAACCCCAATCTGTTTTTTCACTAATATAATTGATTATTAATTAATTAAATTTCAAATATGAAGGAAGGAAGGCCAAAGAGAGAGAACACCACTGTTGGTATTAACCATCCTCTTCGCCATCTTGAGCGTATGAGAAATATGGATAGTGGCAGTTCTTCCTCTACTTGAAGGTGGCATGACCTATGTTGAGAATGATCCCTACTAAATTCCATCTCTACAAGTTGAAAGATCAGATAAGTTCATCCACAAAAAACATACATATGCTCGGTATGCCAACATGGTATATATGGTGGAGCAAGGCTTTTGAATTCTCGACGGAATTACAGGCTCAATGGGCTAAGATATTTCTGGAATTAAATGGTATTATCTTCCCATCTATAGTTTGAGAATTCTAAAGTAACTTTCAATACCAATGTTGGGTACGATCAGAGTATAAATACATCTAGAGGGGGTGAATAAGTGTCGCGCTACAAAGTTACCACATTTACTGGTTAATTTTACTTTCTAAAAAATACCCAATATAATTTATTATCAAGGTTTTTAATCGATTAACGACATTAACATATTAATCGATTAATGGCAGTCTTAATCTATTATACTAGCAGTTCTTGATATTCTTGAAAATAGTTATTTTACAATCGATATCCCAAAAATTAAAACTTTACTAGAACAGATCGATTTCACAGAATGCCTCACTCAGTTATCAATAAATAGGCAACTAATGAATCAATAAAACTAATCATGAAACAATTTAAGGAATGTAAAGACGTAAAATAAACGAGAAAAGGGTAGAGAAGAATAAGCAACAGAATTTTATCCTAGTTTGCTTGCGGGACCACTTACAAACTACATCCAGTCGTCCCATCTAGTTTGCGAGATTTTTCTTCAATATAAACTTTAATGTCAATTACAAACAAGCTTCCAATTTGACACTTCTACAAGCGCTCGTTTCTTGAACTCTAACCAAGCAATATTGTTTGACCTTCACTCCGACCTCGCAACTGGGGCGTAGGTTTCGTCATAATCAATGTCTTCCTCTTGATTATAACGTTGAGCCACTAGTCTCACTTTGTTTCGAGTAATCAAGTTGGACTTATCGAGTTTGTTGCGAAAGACTCACTTGGTGCCAATGATCGGGTGATCCTTTTGCTTAGGGACCAAGTCCCACACATTAGTTCATTCGAATTGGTTTAGCTCTTCTTGCATAGCTATATGATAAGTGCCAAACATACCTAAACCTAAAAATCATACACTTTTATGGCACTTATCTTAAGCATAATTGAGAAAAACCAACTTAAAATAATACTTTTTGTTAAAATATCACAATTTAGTATATGTGTGTTTGTATTTGCTTTTTATGTATTTTGTAGGAAATAAAATGAAGAAAATAAGAGAAATGATTCATGATCAAAAAGCAACAAAAGTCAAGGAAACCAAGGTGCTCAACCAGGCAGCTGAGCATGGAACAACCCCCTTGAGCTGACCTGCCTGACCTGGCCACCTGCCTGACCTGGACCAAACTGCTCAACCAGGCAGCTAAGCGGTCCTGCTTAGCCGCTCAGCCTAGCACTAGATTAGGCCTGGCACGCTCAGAAATATGCTTGACGCGGTCAGATGCGAGCTTGGCACAAGCCAAGCTGCTGAACAAGCAGCGGTCAAACCAAGCTGCTCTGTGGAGAACCAGACTCCTGGTCAGATCAGCAAGCACCAAGCCACGTCCCAGTCAACATGGTCAGAAGCTGCCGAACAAGCAGTTCAGCGGTGAAGCAGGTGCGCTGGGCGGTGCTAACCAGACTTGACCAGACTTGACTTAACCATCAAGCAAACCATGAAGTCATCCATGACCTCACCTCAAGTAGCCCACCATAGGCTTTTCAGAAGTAGCTCACAGTAGTTGGTCTCATAGCCCACAACTAGCTTTGATGAGTCATGCACAAGGAGGTGACTAAGCTACTCGGTCAAGGGACCAAACCCATGTTGAAGGGTTTGGTCAGTTGCTGAGCGGTCCAGCTCAGTAGCTCAGCGGTCTGGAATTTTCCCTATAAATAGAGGTCATTTCTTTCGAGCAAAACAGATTGTAATTGAGCATTTCTTCACTAAATTCTCTCAAAAAACACTTGAAGGC
>NW_017716009.1:0-11205 GCF_001865875.1 Lupinus angustifolius
ATGGTATTCAAAGGTACTTAATAATTATGTAATAAGTATTTGCTTTGATACCATTATACCGGCGTTAGAATTTATTCTAACAAAGCCGAGATGGGACAAAGAAGGAATGACTTATTACATGATCATTAAAAAAGTAAGTTGTAACTGGAATATTCTTGAAACCATTATACCGGCGTTGGAATTTATTTCAACAAAGCCAAGATGATTAAAAAAGAGTAAAACTGAGATCTCTTACTTAATCAAATAAAAAAAGAACATAACGAAAACGAGAGTATTAATCTTTCAACAAATTGACACTGCTATCAGGACGATTAGTTGAGAGGAAAATACTCCCAACTAAAATAAAAATAAACACCGATCAACACTTTCAACACTATACCCTAATGTTCATCTATGAGGGCCTTATTAATATTTTTCGGCTCGATTTGAGAAATAAACACTACGAAATTACTAAACTTATGAAGATAGTTTCAGGTTACCACTCCCTTAGTAATGTCACCTATGACCTTGTCAATTAGGTGATCTTTTTTTGTTTTCCAAGATTTTGGCATGTCATCACCTTCCTAATTCACATTTTTCTCAAATCGTGCTTCCTTTTTCGTTTCAGATTCCTTTCCGTATGCATCCTCTAATGCACCTAAAACATCACCAAATACAACTTTCCTATTATCTTTTGGAGAAGATTCGTGAAAGTGAACATGCACAGATTCTTCTACATTCATTGTATGCTTATTATAGACTCGATAGGTTTTTCTATGTAATGAACAACCAAAGAATATTCCTACGTCTCCTTTTGAGTCAATTTTTCCCAAATTATCTTTACCATTATTCAATATAAAGCATTACACCGAAAAGCATAAAGATGAGATATGTTTGGTTTATGGACCCTTAAAAGGTCATAAGGTGTTTTAGAAATCGTTGGCCAGACGAACATTCGGTTAATCACGTAGCATGCATTGTGAAACGTGTCAGTCCAAAAATATTTTGGAACTTTGCTTTCATTAGGCATAGTCCTGGCCAACTCCTCCAAGAATCGATTCTCCCTCTCAACAACTCCATTTTGTTGAGGGTTCCGAGGAGCCGAGAATTGGTGTAGGATACCGTTTTTCACGCAAAACATTTCGAATTGGTGATTCTCAAACTCACCACCATAATTACTACGGATGAACACTATTTTATGATTAAACTGGTTTTGAATTTGTTGGGCAAGGTTTTTGAAAAATTAAATGTGTCGCATGTTAACACAAGAAATAGTGTCCAAGTGAATCTAGAGAAATCATCAACAATAACTAGTGTATAATACCTACCTCTAAAACTCATGACCTGCGATGGTCCAATGAATTCCATATGAAGAAGCTCAAATGGCCTTGTTGTGGATGTCATAGATTTTGAAGAAAATGAGTTTTTAATTTGCTTACACCTTTGACATGTGTCACTGATATCATTAGTTTTGAAATTTCGTTTAGGCAGCCCTATCACAAGTTCGTTTTCTAACACTTTTTTAAATGTATATGAGAGACTCTCTTATGCCAAACCCAAATATCATTCTCCTTAGAGATAAAGCAGTTTGAAAACAGAGAAGTGATATCATCTAGATTAATCATATAGATATTGTTTATCCTATAACCTATAAACTTTAGTTTATTATATATGGGATTATGTATGACACAACAATCAAAGTCAAAATATACCTTATTACCACTATCACAAAGTTGGTTGATACTCAGTAGATTATGCTCAAGTTCCTCGACATAGAGAACATTGTCAATGATAGCATGAGAGGTAATTCCAACTTTTCCAACTCCAAGTATCTTTGCACGGTTGTTGTCTCCATAAGCCACATAGCCTTTTTCCATTAATGATAGATCGAGGAATTTGGATCTATCTCCCTTCATACGCCTCGAACATCCAGTGTCTAAATGAAAATGCAAGCATGCATCAACCAGAAGATTGTGTTTGCAAGCATGCATCACATAGATTTTGATGAAAGACAAAGTTTGAAAAATACAAAATTCGACAACAATGATTGTATATCAAGGACAACCTTGAAGGTATTAACAAATCAACAAACAACAAAGTCAACAACAAAGTCAAGACTCAATTTCACACAAGCTAACGCATTCAAGAACATCTAGAGGCTAAGTGTTTTTATATCTTAATTAGGTCTTAAGTTGTTTTTTTTTAGAGAGTCTAGGGTAGGATGAACCCTAATGGAAGTATCACAAGCTAAAATCATTCATAACTAAAATTAGACTTATATGCATACATACATGATTTACATGCACTAGGATAAATACATGATCATATGATTTTGATGCATTTAAAAAGAGTTTTAAATCATACATCATTCAAAGTCATGCATCATACTTTTACAAATAATGTAGGAGGTTCATATTATATTGAAATATCTTTTAGAAAAACCTTTAATCAAATAAGAGTTATTTTAATCGATTAAGCATTGAAATCTTAGCAATTCTTTAATCGATTAAGTATGGGTTTAATCGATTAAGGGTTGTCACAATTTTTGGTTTCTTGTATTTTCAAGAATCGCTAATCGATTAACTTTAGTGATAATCGATTATATACAGAAGAAAACAGAATTTTATATTAACCCAAGTTTTTCATGTTGCTTAATAACATACATATCATAGAGATGTTAGAACACACACACGGGAAAAAAAAATCACAAAGTTCTGAAAATCATTGCTCTTTCACTTTCATATATTTAGAGAGATTTTCAAAGTGTTCTTTTCAAAAAGGAAAAAGGGATAATCTTTAGAAAGATTTCTAAAGAGCTTAATTGTCATATCTTCCGAAAAAGAAACCTTGCATCTCAAATTTTCTATAATCTGGGTTTGTGAGATTTGTAGAGGGGTTTTTAGATTCTAGAAGATTAAATATTCTACACGCAAAGGTTCATCAACAACTTGATAAGTTTTTAGACATTAGCAAAAACATATTTTCTTAGTGTGTTTAGTATACCCATTGGAAGAGAATTGGTTTGGGAAAACCCTAGCTATGGTTAGGTAATAATGATTGTCTTTGCAAGGCAAGATCTCTTGGATAGAGCAAGAAATCGGTTGGGGCCAGAATCGCGAATGGTGTGGTATCCTAGTAGGTGAGTTGAATGGTCAAACAGGGTTTAGGTCTCAACGGATCCGAGAAGGGAGTTCTTGCGTGTTGTATTGGAATTGTGTTTGTAAGGAACAATTGATTTCCAATAGAGAATAAAAATCTCCCAAGATCATAAGGGAGGCCTAGATGTAGTTTGCAAGTGGACCCGCAAATGAACCAGGATAAAAGTCGTGTCTCATTCTTCTCAACCCTTTACTCTTTACAATTTTGTATTACTTGATTTGCTTAACTTGACATGCATATCATTCCGAGTTATTTGCATATTATGTTATATGCATTTAATGTTCTTAATCATTTGTAAGAGTGCATATAAGTTTATTTAAATCTTTGTAATCTTGGAGATCAAAGAAAAATGTTCTTAATCATTTCTAAGAAAACTGTTTTTCTTAATCGTTTGTTGTTTGATCTGGAAATTGTTTGCTGCTTTTTGGACCACTAGGTGACTAGATTAGGTCCAACAAAAATACAATCCCCTGAAGTAGATTTCCTATCATCACAATCACATTCCCAATCATCATCACAACATCCCTTAAGAACCAAAGGTGAGGCAGAATTAGCTGGTTGTAATGTAGGCCATGAGACTGAATGCCATATAGATACCTAAGTATCCTTTGTATAGTAGTCCAATGTTCTTCTAAAGGAGCAGACAAAAACTTGCATACTTTGTTCACAGAGTAGGCTACATCAGGCTTGGTGATAGGGACATATTGAAGAGCTCCAACAATGGACCTATAGAGAGAAGGGTTTTCAACATAGTTAGAACTACTCTGTTACTTTGCAGTTCGAAACCATGGGATAGTGATAAGGTTAATACCAAACCAATGATTAAAAACATGTATAAAATGGGAAAGAGGAATGTTTGAATAGAATAAAAAACTTTCCTTTTCCATAATTAGCCTAGCAGTTAGAGTGTTAAAGTCAGTTTTGAAAATAACCAATCTGATTGTGGAATCAATGGTGGGAAAGGGATCTAGGGATCATTGTATTATTCTTCTTACCTTGTAATTCTTCTTCTCCTTAAATTCAATAAAATCATAGAGCCCTACCAAGAACTCCATTAATTATATTTTCATTTAATGAAAAATATAATTACTAATATCATTTTACTAAGGAACCTTCACAGTTATCTCCCATAAGAGTTGGCCACAATCATCAATTTCATCTTTTACATGGTAACAATCCAGTGAATAAGAGGCCTTATAGGTATTCTAAGCACCAAAAGGACATCATTGATAACTTGGTGCAAGATATGTTGGAATCAGGGATAATTCAGAATAGTTCTAGTCCATATGCTAGTCCTATGGTTTTGGTGGGCAAGAAAGATGGATCTTAGAGACTATGTGTGGATTATAGAGAATTAAACAAATGAACTGTTAAAGACAAATTTCCTATTCCATTGGTTGAGGATCTTATGGATGAACTACATGGATCAACAATTTTCTCTAAGCTGGACCTAAGAGTTGGTTATCATCAAGTTAGAGTGGATCCTGCTGATATTCAAAAAATTGCCTTCAAAACACATGCATGCCATTATGAATACCTGGTCATTTCTTTTGGTTTGACAAATGCTCTAGAAACATTCCAAGGACTCGTGAATGTTATTTTCAGTCAATTCCTTAGGAAGTTCTTGCTAGTCTTTTTTTAGGATATCCTCATCTATAGTAAGTCCTTGAAGGAACACTTAGAGCATCTCCCAAGAGTATTGTTACTTATGAGGGACAATTGTTTGTTTGCTAATAAGTCCACATGTTTTTTGGAGTGTCAAGGGTGGAATATTTAGGCCACTTTATTTCAGATAAAGGGGTGGCTACAAATCCTACAATGGTAGTTGTTGTGAAAGAATGGCGTCTACCTCTGTCATTAAATCAATTGTGGGGTTTCTTGGGTTTAGCAGGTTACTATAGAAGGTTTGTGATAGGTTATGGTGGGGTAGCCAAACCTCTAACTGAAATGCTCAAGAAGGACAATTTATGTTGGACACTTGAGGCCAAAGATGCTTTCCTTCATCTTAAGCAACTCCTGGTGACAACTCCTGTACTTGCTATGCTTGATTTCTTTAAGGTGTTCATGGTTGAGGTGGATGCTTCAGGTGTGGGGTTAAGTGTTGTGTTGATGCAAGATCATCACCCTATAGCTTATATAAGTAGGGCATTGAGTCTACAACAATAATCTTTATCTACTTATGAGAAGCAATTGATGGCAGTGGTCTTTGATGTCCAGAATGCTGGTAAATTCAATCCTAAACTTCAAGAAGCCAATCCCATATCCAGTACTTTTACACGCAAAAATGATATGATCCAAGATTTAGATAATCATCATCACTAGACAAATGATGTAGAAAGGTGTTTAGCACCCAAGAGGTAAAAACAATTTTCTTTTGCATTTTTTGTAGGCCACGTTTACTTAGATCAATAGTAACTAAAAATATAAACTTCTACCTCTTCTATTATGAATGTGCTATTTTTAAATATATTTTCATTGTTGTGAATTTGTACTACCGGTCAAGTCTACTTTGTGCATTTTTAGTTAGATATACATTTTTCACTATCTAAGCCACTGACCTTTATTTAATGTATTTCTATGACCATTACTTTGTGCATTTTACTCAATGAAACTTATTCTTCCCATGCATGTTTAGTGTGTCATTATCTCATCAAGCTTATTAGGTAAATTAAGCAATTTTCCAATAATTTTAGTACAACTTCTGAATTATTTGAATTACTGTACAACTTTGGGGTCGTAGCCATTCATTGACCCCAAATATCACTTTGTAAGACTCTTATTACACTTTATTGAATTCATTTTCCAATGTTTATATTTATGTGTATGAGTTGGTTCAAATATTTGTTTCTGTTTTGCTTAAATCTCATGCTATGTTAATGCACCACCGTTGTCATTATATGATCTCTTATGTGTTCCATCATAACTAAAAATATAATCATTTTTTCTAATTCCATTTCATAAGAAAATAACCATAGTTTATACATTTCTGTTATGTGGATTGTATTATGTAAAAGACGTAATGTACTTATTTTATTTTTTATGAATTGATTCTCTAACTTTAATTACAAATAACATTGTTGTTACTTTTTATAGGTAGACCAGGTTGGAACAAATTGATGCTAATAAACTATGAGTGAAGATCTTCATTGAGAACAAGAGGAGAAGTTTCAAGAAATTGATGGAGGACATGAATCTTTTGGGCTTTGAGCTCATATATACTAATGTCATAACCACAAAAGGAGCATTGTTCATTGAATGATGCATGTAAGTGACTTTAGGAAAGGTAAGAAAAATGCAAAACTTGAGAGGAGACTAAGATATCATCAGAGGAAGATATATAATATGTTTATGTATGTTCTACATTTGATTAATAGTATTATAATATGCTTATGTGCTATCTTGAGAAATTAACAATGTCTTGTATTAACTTTAATTATTTTTCATTATGATAGTATATTATTATCAGTGCCATATAGATCAAATTTATACAGGCTTTTAGTTATTTATAGGTACAATTATCTTAAATGAAAGTAATACTACTACTAGCATTTGAGAGAATTGACTCTATGGCTCAAAAAATGAAAAGTTGTATGTCTACTAAGATAAACATGTGATATGTACCAAAAGTGCCTAAAATTCATATACTTTTAATAGCACTTATCCTTGGAAAAATTGAGAAAACCAACTTAATTCAACACTTTTTGGATAAAATATCACAATCTTGTATAAATGCTTTGTGTATGTCTTTTGTATTATATTTTGTAGGATTTAGCTGGAAAAGAGAAGAATTAATCAAATACAAGCAAAGTGCTTAAAATAGACCAAAATGATCCACAAATGATATGCTTAAGCTTGACATGGCAAGCTATGTGCTTAGCCTTAAGCATGACTCAATAAGACTTGGCCTATATGGAAAATATGGAGTCAACTTTAAGCTGCTGACTAAGAAGCTTAGCTTGGACCAAGCCCACACCTAGATAACCTGGACACCAACCTAGCACGGTCAGACCCAACCTGGCACGGTCAGAACACAAGCCTAACACAAGTCAACTTGCTCAAGCAGACAGCTTAGTAGAGCACCTGGACCACCTAGCTTGGAACCACGCATCTGACCAGGTCAGCAAACACCAGGCCACATCACCATCAGCACGATCAAAGCTGCTCAAGCACACAGCTTAGCGGTGCCACATATGCGCCTGGCGATGTGCACCCAACAACTTGGTCAAGTTGACTTAGCAACCAAGCAACGAAGACCTCACTCCAAGCAGCCTCCATATGCTTTTCAGAGGTAGCTCACAATAGTTGGGCTAGTAGCTCACAACTAGCTTGGATGACTCAGCCCCAAGCAGGTGACTAAGCTGCTTGGCCATGACCAAACTCATGCTGAAGGGTTTGGTCAGCAACTTGGCGGTCAAGGAGAGGAGCTTGGTGGTGGACAGAAACTCCTGTAAATAGGAGGCACCTCAAAAGGCTTAATTCAAACATCCATTCATTGATTCACTCACATTCTCATACACTTACAGTCCTCGTACTCTCTCTAAACTGAGTGCTTCTCTTCTTCTTTTAATTTTCTTGGAGAATTTCTACTCCAAAGTAGTTTAGGTAAGCTTATTTTGTAGTTTTTTTTTCTTAATTCAAGAAGAGAAAGGAGATGGCAAATGAGATACAAAAACATAATTTTGTAATCTCATTTCGGTCCTAAAAGCATCTCATCCTTTGATAGATAGCTCATGCTCCTACAAATTGACTTGGATTATGGTGTAATTTCTTCTCTTTAATTTATCATCTTTTGAATTCAATCCATTTCAAGTTATTACTTTTGGTTAAGTTTTTATTCTATATGAAGTTCTTAATGTAGTTTTAGATTGATCACCTAAAATTTGATTTAAACATCAAAAATGTTTCTTCTTAAAGTGTTCACAAGTGAACCAAAAAGTATAACCTACACCTTAGTTCATTTGCCACTTCAAGCATCTATTTTAAACAACTTGTGTTCAAGGCTAAATAAAGTTAATGGAGCCTGAAGTAGGGTGTAACAACCTACTCTGACGAGTGGTATTTAACTATTATTTAGTGCATTACATAAGGTTTGAAAATCATCTTATCATTCTAGGACACTAGATGAAGAATTTAGAAATTATGTGTGCAATTAACCGAAAGTGTAACACATAACTTGTAATGTTTTCAAAAATCAATTAAGTATAGAAATAATTTCATATTTCCGACCAATTTTCTCCTCAAGAATTTGTTCATATTAGTTTTTTATGTTTACTTACTTGTTAATATTTCATAAAAAAAATCAAACAAAAAGATGATTAAACATTATTAGTAATATATCATGTTTATAATAATGATCTATTATGCAATTCCTTGTGGTTCGACATACCCTAGTCTAGACATGACCAAATAAGCATAAGGCCTATTGATTGTTGAGCCATCTTCAAGCTTTGTTAAACTCTTGTCTTCATCAAAACATAGGCAAAGACATGCTAGTGCTATCCTTGACACTTTGCATTTTCAATCTCCCCTTTTTTTATGATGACAAACACTTCATCAAAATTCTTCAATTGTTAATGGATAAGCTTGATGATGATTTTGCTATGATGATTTTGCAGTTAGATTGACTTTTAGTGAGATTTTGCAGTGAGATTGACTTCATCAGAATCATGGATTTATAAGATGGGATCATGAGCATTCAATCATCATTTACAAAGCATTAAAAGAGGAGATCATGCAAAAAAAAATTAATCGATATATTTTTCATCAAGAATTCCTAGTTCTCTTCGAAGAACATAGAACGTATCTCGTGAGATGGGCTTGGTGAAAATATTTGTTAGTTGCTTAGTTGTTTCAACAAATTCTAAAACACAATCACCTTTTTGAACATGATCACGCAAGAAATGATGCCTTATTTCAATATGCTTAGTTCTAGAATGCAAAACGGGATTCTTGGAGAGGTTAATGGCACTTGTGTTATCACATTTAATAGGAATATTTTCCAATATAAGCCCAAAGTCCTTAAGTTGTTGCTTCATCCAAAGGATTTGAGCGCAACACACGCCAGCGGCAATGTATTCCGCTTCAGCGGTGGACAAAGCAACACACGCTTGCTTTTTGCTGTGCCATGAAGCTAGGGAGCTACCTAATATGTGACAAGTCCCACTAGCGCTTTTGCGATCCAAGTTACACCCAGCAAATTCGGAGTCAGAGTAACCTACCAAGGATAGTGAAGCATCCCTATGATACCATAATCCCATATGAATAGATCCTTTTAGATATCCCATGATGTGTTTCACAGCAATATAATTTGATTCTTTAGGTAAAGCTTGAAATCTAGCACGCATGCAAACACTAAACATAATATCAGGTCGGCTAGCAGTTAAATATAATAATGAGCAGATTATCTCACGATATTTGGTTACCTCAATCGCTTTTCCTTTTTCATCTCTGTTCAGATAACATGTAGATGCCATAGGTGTAGATGCGTCCTTACATTTCTCCATGTCGAACTTCTTCAATAATTCCTTGCAATACTTCGACTGATGGATGAAGATACCGCTTTCCATTTGTTTGATTTGAAGTCCCAGAAAGAAGGTCAGCTCACCCATCATCGACATCTAAAACTCCCCCTGCATCAACTCAGAAGACTCCTTACAAAGGATGTCATTAGTAGATCCAAAGATAATATCATCAACATATATTTGTACGAGTAAAACATGATTATCAAATCTATGAATGAATAGAGTAGTGTCGACCAAGCCTCTTTTGAACCCTTTTTCTAGGAGGAATGAACTCAATCTGTCGTACCAGGCTCTGGGAGCCTGTTTTAGGCCATAGAGGGCCTTTTTGAGTTTATATACATGGTTCGGGTATTTGAAGTTTTCAAACCCTGGTGGTTGGTCTATGTATACCTCCTCTTGAATATATCCATTTAAAAAGGCACTTTTAACATCCATTTGAAAAAGTTTAAAGTTCATGATTGATGCAAATGACAACAGCATCCTAATAGCCTCAAGTCTGCCTACAGGAGCATCAGTTTCATCATAATCGATGCCCTCCTCCTGTTTGTAGTCTTTGGCCACTAGGCGAGCCTTATTTCTAATTATTAAGCCAGATTCATTTAGCTTATTATGGAAGACCCATCTGGTGCCAATAACGGGACAATCTTTTGGTTTGGGGACCAAGTCCCACACATTGTTTTACTCAAACTGGTTAGCTCTTCTTGCATAGCTATACCCCAGTGTACATCCTCGATGGCTTCATCGATGGTCTTAGGCTCTATTTGAGACACGAATGCAACAAAATTACAAAAGTTTTGTAAGGAGCTACGGGTTACCACTCCCGTAGTTATATCACCTAGCACCTTATCGAGTGGATGATCCTTTTTGGTTTTCCACGCGATAGGCATTTCCTGATGTTGCTCTGTTTCTGTTTGCTCTACTTCTTGTTGGATTTCTTCTATGTCCTGGTATGGTACTTCTTCAAGTGTACCTGAAACATCATCATAAAAGACCTTTATCTTCTCTTTTGGAAAAGATTCGTCAAAACGGACATGAATAGACTCTTCTACTTGCATGGTATATTTGTTAAACACACGGTATGCTTTGCTATGTAGTGAATATCCTAAAAATATGTCCTCATCAACTTTTGAGTCAATTATCCTAAAGTTCTTTTTCCATTATTCAAAATAAAACATTTGCAGCCAAAAACATGAAGATGAGCAATATTTGGTTTTCGACCTTTAAAATTTTCATAAGGAGTTTTTGAAGAAGTAGGTCTAAGTAATATTCTATTAACTACATAGCATGTTGTGTGAACTGCATCAGCCCAGAAATACTTTTGAACCTTGCTTTCATTTAGCATGGTCATTGTGAGTTCTTCTAGAACTCTATTTTTCCTCTCAACAACTCCATTTTGTTGAGGAGTGTGAGGTGCTGAGAACCAATGCATAATACCATGTTTATCATAGAATTTATTAAATTTATGATTTTCGAATTCTCTGCCATGGTCGGATCGAATGTAAATAATTTTTAGGTTAGACTGGTTTTGAATTTGCTTGGCCAGACA
>NW_017716010.1:0-968 GCF_001865875.1 Lupinus angustifolius
CTTTGCCTCACTTTGAAAAACACACATTTTCGGTTTTCCCTCTTTTTGCTCTGCTAGGGTTTCACTCTTCTTCATTTTCTCATTTTCGGTTTGCTCTTCCATTGCCATGAAAGGCTAAATTTATGGACTATGTTCCTTTGGTAATGTATCACAACTCTTGAGGTTTTGTTATTAATGCATTTTCGGTTTCTTTATTGTTGATTTCTTCTATCTTTTCTGAATATGGTTTGCTTAATGCCATTGCTTAGAAACTGGTTGGTTGAGTTTATCTTCACTTAGTTGATTTACTCTCCCTAGTGCATGAATGCTTAGTTCGTGTGAATTTGTTAATCGTTTCATACCTTTACTGATTTCGCTTAGTTTGATGTTTAGTTCTGGACTAATTATCACTTAGTTAATTGATTCTCAACAAACTCGGAAGTTAATGGTTGGAATCTGAAAATAATCTTTTGAAACCGAGGATTGAGTTGTGAACAAACGAACCAAAGGGATTTAGCCGTTTTATTACATTGTTTAACTACTGTTTCTGAATTTGATTTATCTTCATACTATCCAACAGCAAAAAAACCCTTGTGTGTGTGTGAGTATAAGGTGTTTGAAACTTTGCTTGAAAGATAATCCTTGGGAAACGACCTAGGAGTCACTTCCTAGTACTGCAGTTTTAATTGTTATATTATTTGTATCGAGTACGGCCTCGATCAAGTGCATTCCCCACAGATAGTTGACCTATAAACCTCGATCAAATTTGGCGCCGCTGCCGGGGATTATCGGTTCTTGTCAAAGGTTCTTAGAGTATTGTTTAGTGTGTGGCTTAGAATAACCATCATGTTTGGGTTTCAAAATTTGTCTATAGCATTCACTGTTTTGCTGTTTGTTGTCTTGTTTAGTTATTTGCATGTTGGTTGATTTGGGTGTATGTTGGTTAATATAGTTGTGATTGGAATTTTTGCATGAAACTTTGTTTCCAC
>NW_017716011.1:0-563 GCF_001865875.1 Lupinus angustifolius
TTAATTAAATTAGTTAGGCTTTGAGTTTTGCCCTGAAACTTTATGTGTATGTTTCGTATGGTATTAGGATTTTATTGATGCAATGTTTTGGTTGATTACTGAAATTTAACATGTATTTCCCTTACTGTCCTACATGTTTCTTACTGCTGCATTTAGTGCATGACTAGGGCAAATCCTGACTCTTTGCATCCAATAAATCCTAAAATTGATAGAACATTTCATAGTTTGGTTAAACAAGTTAGGAATTTAAATCTAGATAGTCAGTCTTTTTATCTTAGTGTTAATCTACCTGATAGTGATACTGATTCTGCTGTTTCTGTGCATTCTGTTGCATACTCTGAAAATATGGCTGAACCACCTCCAATCCCATGTGAGAGGACATTAAGGGAGCTCGCTGCACCTGATTTCACATAGGAAAGCTTGTGTATCCAGTATCCCAATGAGGATGTGCCATATGTGCTCAAAACTGGACTAATCCATTTGTTGCTGAAGTTTCATGGACTTGCAGGTGAATGTCCTCATAAGCATCTTAAGGAGTTCCACATTGTATTTTCCACCATGAA
>NW_017716012.1:0-1368 GCF_001865875.1 Lupinus angustifolius
GCAGAAATGTTTCAGCACTAATAGGTAAACTTGTTCCTCACATTCCTAAAAAATGTAATGACCCAGGCACATTTGCTGTACCTTGCATAATAGGTAAAAGCAAATTTGAGAATGCCATGCTAGATCTAGGTACTTCGATTAATGTTATGCATATGTCTGTTTTCATGTCTCTTTCACTAGGACCTATGCAACCCACTAGGGTAGTGATTCAATTAGCAAACAAGAGTACTGCTTACCCTGCTGGTTTGATAGATGATGTCTTGGTTCGGGTTGGTGAGCTTATTTTTCCTGCTGATTTTTATATTCTCGGTATGGAAGAGAGATCCTCCCGTAACACAGTTCCTATCATTTTGGGGAGGCCATTTTTGAGAACTGCCCGAACCAAGATAGATGTCCATGCCGGAACATTATCTATGGAGTTTGGTGATATTATGGTCCGGTTTAATATTTTTGATGCTATGAAGCATCCATCTGAGGACCATTCTGTGTTTCATATTGATTTACTTGATGAGTTAACTAATGAGCATATATGTGATTTACTTAATGATTTTGATTCTATGTCATTGATAGACTCATACACTTGTCATACATGCACTGATTCTGAAATGTGTAATTCTTGTATTGATGAGTTTCTGCATATTTCTGTTGATCCAAATGTTGTAGAATCAGATTGCACTAACCCAATTGCTGCAGACATCATACATCAATCTGATTTACTTGTCCAGGTACAAGCTGCAGAATCTATGTCTACTACTTTGGTTCCATCTGTTTTGCAGGCACCTGTATTGGAGCTTAAACCTTTGCCTGAAAACCTCAAGTATGCTTACTTAGAGGATGATGAGAAGCTTCATGTTATTGTTTCCACCTCCCTTGATGCTGATCAAGAGGAGAAGTTGTTGCAAGTGCTGAAAAAGCATAAGAATGCAATTGGTTGGACCTTAGCTGATATTCCTGGTATTAGCCCATCTATGTGCATGCATAGGATACTCTGGGAAGATGGAGCTAAACCAGTGAGACACCCACAAAGGAGACTCAATCTAGTCATCCTTGAGATTGTGAAGAAAGAGGTCAAGCTTTTACAAGCTGGGATTATATATCCCATTTCTGATAGTCATTGGGTGAGCCCAGTTCAGGTGGTTCCAAATAAGACAGGAATTACAGTGGTGAGAAATGAGAGAGATGAGTTTATTCCTACGAGGGTGCAAAACAGTTGGAGAGTCTGCATTGATTATAGGAGCCTCAACCAAGCAACAAGAAAGGATCACTTTCCTTTACTATTTATTGATCAGATTCTTGAGCGCTTAGCAGGTAAATCTCATTACTGTTTTCTTGATGGTTTTTCTGGGTACTTCCAGATCCATATTGCTC
>NW_017716013.1:0-1022 GCF_001865875.1 Lupinus angustifolius
TCCCCACCCCTTGGTTTGCCAATATTGTAAATTATTTGGTTGCATCTGTTTTTCCTCCACTTGCATCTAGAGCTCAAAATGATAAACTTAAGAGTGATGGTAAATATTATGTTTGGGATGATCCCTATTTGTGGAGATTGTGTACTGACCAGGTTACTAGAAGATGCATTCCAGATCAAGAGATTGAGTCAGTCATTCAGTTTTGTCATTCTTCTACAGTGGGTGACCATCTTGGTACCGAAAGGACAGTAGGAAAGGTGCTTGACTTTGGATTTTATTGGTCCACCATCTTCAAAGATGTATGGAGAATTTGTAGTACTTGTGAGCAGTGTCAGAGAGCAGGTGGTATCATTTCTTGGAGACAAGAGATGCCTCAACAACCTATGTTATTTTTCGAGGTGTTTGATGTCTGGGGTATTGATTTCATGGGTCCATTTCCTATTTCTTTTAGCTTTTACTATATTCTACTTTCTATTGATTATGTTTCTAAATGGATGGAAGCTAAGGTCACTAGGACTAATGATGTTCAGGTTGTTATGGATTTTGTTAGGTCTCATAGTTTTTGCAGGTTTGGCATACCCAGAGCCATTGTTAGTGGCCAAGGCACCCACTTTTGCAATAGATCCATGCAAGCTATGCTCAAGAAATATGGGGTTGTTCATAGAGTTTTCAAACCTTATCACCCCCAATGTAATGGGCAAGCTAAGATTTCAAACAGAGAGATAAAGAGGATTTTGGAGAAGATGGTGCAGCCTCACAGAAAGGATTGGAGCAACAGACTTGAGGATGATCTTTAGGCACATAGGACTGCTTACAAGGCACTCATAGGGATGTCTCCTTATTGAGTTGTCTTTGGTAAAGCATGTCATCGTCCTGTAGAGATAGAGCATCGTGCATATTGGGCTGTGAAAACTTGTAACTTGGCTCTTGATCAAGATGGTGAAGGAAGAAAGCTCCAATTGAATGACCTTGATGAGATCCGCTTAGAAGCCTATGAGAACTCTAAGTTCTACAAAGAGAAG
>NW_017716014.1:0-500 GCF_001865875.1 Lupinus angustifolius
TCATTACAAGCTTATAAGTGAAAAACCATGATTGTCCTAACCTTAGGGAATTTTGGAGCTTTGGAATTGTTTTGGGAATAGGTATTAAGTAAGAAAAGGTGAATTGTTCTTCAAATCTTGTGGATTCTTGGTTATGTCTTAATGATGGTTAATACAATTGCGTACATAAGTGTTCATAAAATAAAACGAAAATGAAAAAGAAAAAGAGAAACAAAAGTGAATAAAAGGTTGAGTAAGGCAAGGATGATTGGAATTAGAAATTTGGTCTTAATTTGGGTTGATTTTTGCTTACTTTTTACTTATTCCCCATTGCTCCTATATTCCATATGGTTTTACCTACATATCCCATATTTATCCTACCTTGTCCTTGGCCCCATTACAACCTTGAAAAGTCCTTTTGATCTTTATGTGCATGTGCTTATGATGTTGATGATAGAGGCTTGTCAAGCCTATGGTTGTGTTTGTTTTCATGAAGTGCTTTGAGTGTAAACACTTGCAAC
>NW_017716015.1:0-264 GCF_001865875.1 Lupinus angustifolius
ATCTTGTGAGATTCTATCATTGTTGTGACTCGCCTCTTGGTTTGATTGGTTTCGTGGCATACTTGAATTCATTGGATGATATTCATGGATATTTTGATTTGATTCTTTTGCTCTTGTGTGTTTGAATTTTCCCATTTCATTGTATCTCCTAGATTTCATTGTGAAATATGTGATTTTTTTAGGTTTCTAGTTTTTGTTATCTTCTTGCATGACTCACTTTGGTGCATATTGGTTAGCATAGCCTTATTTCTTGATTTTGCCCAG
>NW_017716016.1:0-10524 GCF_001865875.1 Lupinus angustifolius
GAAGATTGTATTTTTAATTTAGGAGTTAGTTTTATTGTAATTTGGCTTTGGGCCCATTGTTTAGGCCCAATTCGGTTTATGTGTTTTGGAGGGGTTAAATTCGGATTCCCCACTCCAAACACACACACTTCACTTTGCCTCATTTTACAACACAAAGGTGTTTCCGGTTTCCCTCTTTTTGGCTCTGCTAGGGTTTCACCCTTTTTCATTTCTCATTTTCGCTTTGATCTTCCATCGCCATGGAAGGTTAAATTTCTGGACTAAGTTCCTTTGGTAATGTATCACAACTCTTGAGGTTTTGTTATTAATGCATTTTCGGTTTCTTTATTGTTGATTTCTTCTATCTTTTCTGAATATGGTTTGCTTAATGCCATTGCTTAGAAACTGGTTGGTTGAGTTTATCTTCACTTAGTTGATTTACTCTCCCTAGTGCATGAATGCTTAGTTCGTGTGAATTTGTTAATCGTTTCATACCTTTACTGATTTCGCTTAGTTTGATGTCTAGGTTCTGGACTGATTATCGCTTAGTTAATTGATTCTCAACAAATTCGGAAGTTAATGGTTGGAATCTGAAAATAATCTTTTGAAACCGAGGATTGAGTTGTGAACAAACAAACCAAATGGATTTAGCCGTTTTATTACATTGTTTAACTACTGTTTCTGAATTTGATTTATGTTCATACTATCCAACAGCAAAACCCCCCTTGTGTGTGTGTGAGTATAAGGTGTTTGAATCTTTGCCTGAAAGATAATCCTTGGGAAACAACCTAGGAGTCACTTCCTAGTACTGCATTTTTAATTGTTATATTATTTGTATCGGGTACGGCCTCGATCAGGTACACCATATTTTCTAATCATGCAAGTGTTTGGTGTATGCTCATGGTATTTAAAATATGTAAATGTGGGTTGATGGTTATGTATCCTTGATTTATCATTACTATGTTCAAATGCATGGATACTTTGGTTTTTAAAGTTTATCTTTGTTGAGACCCTTTGTTTCTTCCAAACATGGCTTTTTTGTTTTAGAAACATTTTTGTGAGTTTGACATATTCATCATGCAAGTCATTAAATGCAGTTTGTAATTCAGAAGAATATAGTTTAGTGTTATTTATCTCTTCATCATCAGAGTGATGAGATGCCATTAAAGAGATATATGCTTGTTCTTCATTTTCTTGTTCAGAGGCGGAACTGGTATCATTGTCTTCCCAAGCAATATAGGCTCTCCGTCCAGTCCTCATTTCATTATTCCCTTTGAAAGTATTATTTTTCAGGTTTGGACAGTCCATCTTCATATGACCAGGCTTGTCACATTCAAAGCATGTGAAGTTTTGGTTTGAAGTGGAGGCGTCATTGTTCTTGGTGAATTTCCTCATTTGTCTAGTTTTAGCACCCTTGTTCGTTTTAAGGAACTTGCTGAACTTCTTTACAAGAAGACTCATATCTTCCATCTTTTCCTTCTCAGATTCATCTTCTGATGATTCGTATTTGTCTACTTTCGCCTTGAGAGAGATATTCTTCTTTTTATGTTCTTGCTCTTCATGTTGGTCAAGTTGGTTGAGTTCTAATTCATGTTCCTGCAATTTACCAAACAAAGCAGTCGATGACAATTTTGATAAACTTTTCTTTTCAGAAATGGTTGTTACCTTTGGTTGCCACGTTCTGGTGAGTGATCTTAGAACCTTCAAGTTCAAGTCACTATTTGATAGTACCTTACCAAGTGTTATAAGGTGATTTGTGAGGTGAGTAAACCTATTTTTAAGATCTAGAATTTTTCTCTCTATGTTTCGTATGAAACATTTCGTATTCTTGGGAAATAGTATTGAGTCTTGACCTTTTTACCTCCTCAGTTCCTTCATGTATAGTCTCTAGAGTATCCCACATTTCTTTGGCAGATTTGCAGTTTGATACTCTAAAGAACTCGTCAACGCCAAGTGTTGAAGTGAGGATGTTCTTTGCTTTGAGATCATATTGCACCTTCTTTTTATCTTCATCATTCCATGAAGATTTGGGCTTTACTTCCCTTACAATGTTGACTACGGTGAAGGGTTCATATGGTCCTTCTTCAATTGCATTCCATATGTCCAAGTCTTGAGATTCTATGAAGATTCTCATTTTGATTTTCCAAAAGTCACAACACTCTCCAACAAAGCTTAGAGGGCGGTTGATGTTGGAACCTTCTCCTAGGAATGATCTTGAGGCCATCTTCGATATAGGATCAGATTTGAGAATAATTAAAATAGCTCTGGTGCCAATTGTAAGACTAAGATTCAAACTAAGAGGGGGTGAATTAGTTGACTTAAAAGTATGGCCATTTTTTCTGCAAAATCAAGAGTTAAGTGCAGCGCAAACATTATGCAGAAAATTAACGAATAAAAATAAAGAGATAAAGGAGAAGAGAGTACACATAAAATTTATACTAGTTCACCTTCTTGTCCACCGAAGGCTACGTCCTCTTGCAACACAAGAGATTTCTTCACTAAATATTATGAGTTGTATTTACAATATCTCACCCGGGACCTCTATGTACATTACACACTCACTAATACTTATGATACTCTTGGAAAACATCCTTTCCAAGTGACTCTATCCCTTTTCTTATCACATCCTTGTGAAAGAAAGATTTCTAGAATATCAATGAAGAATTTACAACAATGGCAGGATTGCCTTTACAAGTTTGGAATGTAATATCACTTGCAATCCTATAACTCTTTGTATACTAAGTAATAATGCTCTTTATAAGTTTGTAAAACTTTGAAACCCTTTACTTTAAGCAACTCAAAAAATTTACTTTGAAAGTTTAAGAACAAGTTGCAAAAAGTGCAGAAATATATTTCAGAGAATTTTCAAAATTATGTATGAAAGTTTGTGTAAGAGTTATGTGTTTGTTTCTAAGTTTCAATGCCTTTAAATAGGCTTTTCAACCAGCCATAACACCTCTTTGAAAGGGTAGGAATTAATTGAAATGAAACCATTTCATTTGGGATGAAAACCATTCATTTTGAAATATGAAAATTGATGCTACAGCTCTTAGTAATCGATTACAACCTTGTGTAATCGATTACTCAAACTCGTTGTCCAACTAGGCATTTAAAATTTAATTAGAGTAATTGATTACACCCTTGAGTAATCGATTACCCAAACTTTCTATCCAATTGAGCATTTAAAATTTAATTAGATTAATCGATTACAGCCTTGAGTAATCGATTACTCAACTTTGCTGAAACTGGGTAATCTGTTACTCACATACAATAATCGATTACCATGCACAGTTTTTGTTG
Organism: Lupinus angustifolius; assembly: GCF_001865875.1. Classification (NCBI taxonomy): domain Eukaryota; kingdom Viridiplantae; phylum Streptophyta; class Magnoliopsida; order Fabales; family Fabaceae; genus Lupinus; species Lupinus angustifolius. The sequence continues at coordinate 3,280 of NW_017716016.1, forward strand.
GGTATCTGGTTTTCTCACTTATGTAACCTATTACTTAGATACAGTAACTTGATATACACTATTTTTGAAAGTTTTTGTTTATACGTTTGTTTCAATTTTCTTTAAAACAATAGTTTGAGCATTACTATTATTGTATATTTGAGAGTATAGGATAGAAGTACCTATTTATACTTAGACTAATTTGTCTTGAAGCTTTGCCTGCTTTGTCTTCATAAGTATTCTTCCTTTTCTTCTTGGTGATGTTGGTGTCTTCATCAAAACCGTGTCAAGGTCAGGAGCAAAGACCTTCTTCACAAGTGAGCCCTACATTGACCCTCCTGCCTATAGAAGACTCATTGGTAGGTTGATATATTTGACTAACACTAGACCTGATTACCTTTTATGTTAATCAATTAACTCAGTTTATGGCCTGCTCTACAACGTTATATCATAAGATATGTCAAAGGTTCACCTAGTCTTGGACTATTCTTTCCTATTGATTCCTTGATACAACTAAAGGCATATAGTGATAGTGATTGGGCAGCCTGCCCATACACTAGAAGCTTTGTTACTGAATATTGTATATATCTAGGAAATTCCTTAATTTCCTGGAAATCAAATAAACAAAAGACTGTTTCTAGAAGCTCTTGTGAGGCTGAATATAGAGTTATGGCTTTAAAAAATTGTGAAATAACTTGGCTTAACTATTTACTTGAGGATTTATAGTATGCTTATTCTATGCCTACCCTTTATATTGTGATAACCAATCTTGTATGTACATAGCTTCTAACCCTATTTTTCATGAAAGGACAAAATACATTGACTTAGATTAACATACCATAAGGGAAAAATGCAGTCAAGATTTGATTAAACTTCTCCGTGTACCAACTCATTTACAATTTGCTGATGTTTTAACTAAAACCTTGGGAGTTGGGACCAACTGTATATAAAAATATACACACCAAGTTGGGTCTCACAGACATATGTGCCCCATCTTGTGGGGGGGTATCAAAACTAAAGGTCAATTATGATACTATTTCTCATACTAACAGTAATAATGATGTTGACAATAATGTGCCAAAGGAAGATAGAATTCTGATCAATCATAACATTCATATGGCCAATGTTGATGTTGTTGTGCCCAAGGCTGATCATGATGTGCCCAGACCAGAAACATGACCAAGGTGTGCCAAGGCCTAGCCAAGTTGTGCTTGCTGATGCACCATAATCTATTGCTGGTGCGCTAAGGCCTGGCCAAGTTGTGCGTGCTGATGCGCTAAGGCCTGGCCAAGTCACGTCCATCTGACGTGTGACCGTGCCAAACATGTCTCCCATGGTCGTGTCTCATCGTGCCAAGTCCCATAGCCTATTGGGCCTTTGTATGAGAATTCGGACCGAGGCATATGAGTTAGTTGCCTCGATTATTAGGCGTATTGTTCTCGGTCAGAACCAAACCATGGGCCATAGTTAGAATCAAGGCCAAGGCATACTACCAAGATTCAGCTAGCAGCATCAGTGACCACGCTTCTATGATGCAGCCCAATTGTTACTTGCGATACAAGCAAGAAGCCATATTGTAATTTTGGCCTAAACTTCATTGACATTTAGATGATCCTGAATATTTTAAATGGGATCATCACTCTCCAACCCGTAATCTAGTGACATTTGTGATGCAAGTATATGGGGTGGAGAGTGATGATTCCATTCAAAATCATCTAAATGTCAATAAAGCTGAAACTAAAACATTGTTTCTTCCTAAAAAAGATGGACAATCATTTGGCATCAATTTAAATAAATTGAAGAATGCATTTCAAATTGTCCCTCATACATATCTGACTATGATTTGGAGCCTTGTGTAAAGAGTAATTTTATATAAAACTCCCAAGTAGCATCCTCGGGAAGTTGGTGCTTCCATTAAACCAAAACCTTGGTTATAGGTTTTCCTCCCCTTTTCACACTCATCCTATCCAATATTGCTTTTGGTTCCCAAGTAACTTGTACTATACAAGTTCCTGCTTATTAACTAACTTTCCCACCAAAACTAACAAGTAACTAACTACTTCTAATTATAGAAATACCCTTAACAAAGTTATTCACCAATCCATATAAATCCATTCAAATTATATTTTACATTATCCAATTCATCCACACCCAAACTTAATGGGTTCAATGAATTATATGATGTTCAGAAGTTGGTGCAAAAGACTCTCATCAACTTGTTATGTTAGCTCTAAGCTGTGAAGCAATGTGTTAATTATACTCATGGAGAAACAATATAATGGCCCAATGCTGAACATATAGACTATGTTCTGGACGATCTTAATGAAGATTTTCAATTGTTTGTAATTATGTACTCTGTCAAAACATAATTGGCATGATATTCATTGTTTATATTTTGTATTGTATTAATGTTTAATAAAACAAACTTCTGGCATGTATTAATGTGTCTGTGTTGTTCATAATGTATAAATGTTTGTGCGGTTGAGAATGTATGTTCTGCTAATAAATGTATATGCAGGTATTAATTTATACACATCAACAGTGAATTCTAGGGGAAGCCCTAACATGCGTTGTTGTAAAGGATAACTACAACAACGCTTTTTATCGATAGTGTTGTTGTACATTATTAATACAACAGCACTATTTGTGTGATGCGATGTTGTATTCAAGTGTTGTTTGAGAAAATTTATGAAGAATACAACAGCACTTTTATTTTATTGCGCTGTTAAATATATGAACTTCAACAGCGCAACAATAAGCGTTGTTAATAAGACCTATAAAATGCGTTGCTTATGTAAGACTATATGACTGTGCTTTGTGGACGATGTGCTATTATATTGATGCACTATATGACAATGCTTTTTGTGTGTTGCCTGTGGTATATAATAAATACAACAGTGTTTGTAAAGCACTGTTAATGATGATCATATACTACTACGGTCAAAAAGAAAGCGCCTGAAAGTACTGTTATACATCTAAAATAAGCGTTGTTAAATGGCAACTCTGACGTAGTGTCTTCTCACAATTCTTGTGTCGAGTCAATGTAGACAATGCTTTGCCCAATCAGTTGAGACGAAGATCTGGTAATCCAAGAGATTACCATGGTATTACATCTTTCCTATACTTCATATGTTGGATTTGAAAGATTGGGCATTCTAATCATGTCTTTTACAAACTTGAACTTATTTTTGGAAAGAAGAACTCTCCTCATGGCTCTACTCTAAGAGTGATAATTCTTGCCATTAAGAGGTAGAGAAACAAGAGTTATTCCTCGATTTTCTCCATGATGAAGTTAGAAAGGGTTTAATGGATTCTGTGAGATGTCTAGCTCACCATTACTTTGATTTGGATCAGTTTGTGATATCATTGATTGGGAGATTCAGAAGATTCAGTGATTTGGATCAAGAAAACTCTGCAACTTTATTTAATCAATAGTAAAAATGTATTTTTTTTATCCTCACCGAGAAGAGGAATAGAAACCACATTATATACAATAAACAAAAAAACATAATATACCAAATAGGAAACTCACTGAAACATATTAACAAACTAAACAAATTAGACCTACTAAAAGCAGTAACAAATAATTAACTACAGTCTAAACACAAAACCAATGAGCCAATAGAATGGGCTGCTGAAATATAGCTTCAGTAGATTGTTTGACATGAATAATCTTAGGTGTATAATATTAGTGTTCATCATATTTAAGTAATTGTCGTATTAAGATTTTCTGAAAGAGTCATCTCATGTTGTGTATTTCCGTGAATGGTTACGTATTGACATCCTTATTTCTTACAATGATGTCATTCTGTGTATTTATCAAGCACAAAGATTACATTTCTACTTTATGAGTTTTAGGGCTCTAAGTTGACCTTGTGTAACTGGTTGTGAATATTTTATAATGGAGTATGATCATATTCATTATCAATATCCCCTATACTATCAATATCTATGGTAAAAGAAATCCACATCGAAAAAAATGAAGTAGTTCTAGTACAAATAAGTTGTTAGACTAATGAACATGATACATTAAAATTTGATGTCAAAATACGATGTCAAAACCCACCCATGATTTTTTTTCTATTGAGCCTATTTGTCGTATTCTCGTTTTTTGGGCTCCATTTCTAACAAGTAATATCATGTTCAATGAGACTAGTACAGAGGCCGAACCTCTACTATATGATTACTCTATAAATTACTTATATAATATATATTTGTTTGTTTATTATATGTTGCATGCCTTATTTTATTTTTCTAGTTCCATCTTTAAAGGAGTATTGTGAATGACGATTATTTGTTGATCCATATACGGAGGTCCCTCCGTGTGTATCCAAAGTCTTCCTAACGATTTAACAACCATTTTCTATTTCAAGCAATGTGTTCCGTTTCTAGTGACAGTACAAACATAGAAGAAACTATTGACAGTTCAAAGATCTTGTGGGCAGAGTACTTGTTAACACTAGTATCATCGAAAAGGTTTAGGCTCAAGGGAAAGTTAATGTATGGTACTCACTTGAAGGTGACATTATTGAGATTGCAAGATAAGTATTATGTGGGTAAAAAAGGGATAACCACAATCCATCATGGTGTTATGAATGAATATATTATTTTATTGTTTGAATGACATAACTCTTGAATGAAGAGTTATCAATGAAATGTTAAGACTCTTGGGAAAGAGCCTATATATACTGCTTGATGGAAGCATTATACTAACAAGAAAAAAAGGACCAGAAACATTGTCCTATCTCTGCCTATAAAGATTGTTTTATCAGCCATCACTTAAGGAAGAGCATAATAAGAACGAGAAGGAGATAGAAGAGTTACTTTATAAACCAAGAACACCAAACAACAATTAAATGGAGGATCGTATCGCCATGGGTAAAAGTTAGTAATCTGTAACTATTCTTATGATATGAAAACTATGATTTCTTAAGATTCATTTATACATGACTTGAAATAAAGTTTACATGTGGTATAAGCACTGTGTTTAAGAATTTATAGTTTTTCATTAATAATGATTCGATCCTACTGATGTTTTGAAATATGTTCTTAAATGTTTAGAGAACTCATATATAACTATTTCCGCTGTATCATAGTAACAATTAAAGAAAATAGAAATGAAATCCTAATCCCTGTATTTTTCTATTCTGTATTGTTTTGTTCTGCTATATTCTGCAGAACATGAAAACTAAAATGAATGAAGTGATTTCTGTTTTTCAAATCTGTTTGTATATTATGAATTATACATTTTGTTTGCATTCTGCATTGTAATATTAACAGTAATCAATAGTTCAGATGCAACTATAAAATATATCCATATATATATATATATATATATATATACACACGTTAATGATATATGTTATATCACTTATATGTAACATTAATATAATTTTTTTGGGTACATAAATAGTATTAGTATATATATCATATTGCATATATAACTTTTATGTTTTGGTTTTAAAGAGGATAAAATTGCCAGAAATTTTATAGAGTAACAGTACATTGTACTGCTTTTTTATAGAACATGAACATATTTTTAGAGTGAACATATATTATATATAACGTGAAAGTATCCTCCCCATATAAACAAACTTTATGATCTCTACTCTAAATTATACTTTGTCTTTTAACATTTATAGTATGACATATGTATGAAAGAATTTTTCAGAAACAGTATCATGAATGTATATAATTGTGACATTAGAATTCCTTTTGTTATATATATACATATAATTTTAAATGATATGTTTATTTTATGATCACATTATATATATATATATATATAATAATAGAGTGTTACTTTGGAATGTTTCTTTTTTTACTCCTTACTGTTTCTTATGTATAGATATGTAAATATATATGTTCCTTACTGTTTCTTATATATAAAACATAAAACATAGAGTAGATTACACCGACACCTCCTGAGTTTTAGTGAAATTACACAAACCACTCCTCACTTTTCTAAACTTACACAAACCTCCCCTAGTTTTGTACTTTCATTACACTGATCACCCCTGTATAAGAAATAAGTGTAATTTTTTAAACAAAAAATGTGATAAATGCAATTAAGTTAAACAAAACATGATATATTGTGTAGACAAGTCTAAATAATATACAAATCAATGTATCTTTATTATTTTTTTGTTACAAAATGCATCAACAATTATAAAGAAATATTGTTTAAATCACTCTTATAATGTAGTGTAACGAACCAAAAATAATAAAGATACATTGATTTGTATATTATTTAGACTTGTCTACACAATATATCATGTTTTGTTTAACTTAATTGCATTTATCACATTTTTTGTTTAAAAAATTACAATTATTTATTATACAGGGGTAGTCAGTGTAATGAAAGTACAAAACTATGAGAGGTCTGTGTAAGTTTAGAAAAGTGATGGGTGGTTTGTATAATTTCACTAAAACTCAGGGGTGTCAGTATAATTTACTCTAAAACATATATATAAACGGTATGTTTTCATTTTCTGTGCAAACAATAATGCAATTGTTTCATAATTATGTATGTAACTTTATAATTTATATGCAATTTTAAGAGTCATATGTATATGAATAGTATGACATGTTAGATGTTTGGAATTATTATATGATAGATTTGTTAATCACCAAAGTGGTCAAATCTTTATGTTAATTAATTCCAAATTGTATGATCATATTTCATTTGTTATATTTATATATCCAAAGATAGTAAATGTTTCTAATTTATATTTATATATCCAAAGATAGTAAATGTTTCTAATTTATGCATGCATTATTGCCAAATTATGTGAATTTTCTTTTAGTATCATTATGTCAAGCATGGTATATTGATGGATTACCCAAAGGTAGACATTAATATACACTTATGAAGTAATCTGAATTAATTTTGCATGTAACTCAAAGCCTTAACGTTTTTGTTTGATTTTATTGATTGCAGTATCTGTTGCTTTGCATTTGCAATTCTCATTTGTTCCAACATTCAATGGACTTAACTTCTCTGAATGGAGTGAACAAATCCAATTTTACCTTGGGGTAATGGATTTGGATTTATCACTTAGAGAAGATAAGCCAAGTGCTATTACTAATATAAGCACTGAAGAACGTTCATTATAGAAATTGGGAAAGATCTAACAGATTGAGTCTAATGTATATGCGAATGAGTATTGCTGGCAACATTAAGTCAGCTCTTCCGAAAACTGAAAGTGCTAAAGAAATGCTAAAGTTTGTGGAAGAGCGCTCCCAAACTGCTGACAAGTCTCTTGC